>NC_134537.1:23647868-23950011 GCF_050624435.1 Tenrec ecaudatus | reverse complement strand
TAGGAGAGCTAGACAATGAACAAGGCAGACCAAAGAAGAATTGATGCCTTTGAATTATGGCTTGGTATATTACATATACCATGGACGGCTAGGAGAACGAACATATCTGCCTTGGAAGAATTACCAGAATGCTCTGTAAGGTAGACGGTGAGGCTACACCTCATGTCCCTCAGATAGGTAGCAGGAAGATCCAACCATTGGAGATGGGAATCATGCTTGATAGCAGGGGAGGAGCCACGTGAGATGGACTGACGCAGTGGCCACAGAGATCAGCTGAACTTCACAGGGAGTTTGAAGATGGCCCCGGACCAGGCGGCATTTTCTTTTGCACATAGGGTCGTGAAGAGTCCAGACTGACAGCATGGATCACAAAGTAAGAGGAAAGCTGACCTGACAAGAGGCAGCTGGGTCATGATCTCATGTACAAGCTGTGTGCCTCCCAACAAATGACATGCTTCCTTATTTACAAAATTGGTTTAATAATGCATTCTGGATTACTGTGAATATTAGCAGCACACTATATATAATGCCCGAGCTAGAAAAACCACTCAGTGAATGCCAGTTCTTACCAGTGACTGTAATTAGTACTTAAAAGGTCGTAGGGACCATATCTAATATTTAATCAATTTTGGCAAGTCCTAGATTATACGTTTGTTTTGACCCATTCTTCCCAAATATTAACAGGATTCCTGTTAATGGATCCCCTTTGTAAGGATAAGGAAACCATCATCAATTTTGGAGGAACCTACAAAAAAACATTGGAGTCGCTGGGTGGTGGGAACAGTCAGTCTATTCAATCGCTAACCCGAGGGCTCCAGCCCAGCCAGAGGTGTCTCAGAGACAGGTCTGGCTATCTCCTTCCGAAAAGTCAGCCCTTGAAAAGTCCGTGAAGCACAGCTTTATTGTGACTCACATGGGCCACCATGAGCCAGAGTCAACCTGAAGCCAACTGGCACAGGGAAGCCGAGAACAGCAGCGGAAATGTAAAGAAGGCGACTGCAAACCTCCCAGCCCCAGCTAAAGTGTATTGATGCTCTTCCACATCCTGAACGCCAGATCTTTGCAGTGTGTCTTTGAAGTCACTCGCTTCTCTCCGCATGTTTTTCATCAGTGAAAATGCAAGATAAACTTACTCTCTCCCAGCTCAAACCGTCACTAATAGGGTCAGAAATGGCGGAGAGTTTCAAGAATTGTGGATCTGAGTATGACACTGCTCTCCCACAAGTCACTTTCTGTTCCAGGAGGTAGGAGGAGACTGTAAATCTCAAGAACAGAATATTATTGTCCTAACCACAAAGCGCTTTTGTATAATTTTTTAAAGTACAAATTACTTGCAAAATCAAGGAATTAAATGGACGGCAAGAAGCCTTCGGACTGTAAACTTCTCCTGAAACTAGAAAAACAGATTTGCTTGAGGAATACAAGAATATGATCCTTTTCTATGGCTCAGTCCTTTAAAGTAGTCACCAGTAAATACACATATTTATTCCTAGAAAAAAATAAAAATATTCCCACAGAGCTTGGGCATAACGTGGACATCAACCAGCAGTATGCATTCTCCATCAACAAGAGTTGAACATGCCAATTTAGAAAGCAGAAAAATATAAGTAATCTCTAAAAAAAATTTCTCACAGGGCACTTTGTAAATATTACTTTTAACACTGTATCAATTATAAAATCCGATCAAAGATTTGAGCTGTTTGCCTGCTGTGAGCATCGGCCCTGGGCTAGGAGGTGCTTGAATGCGCAGGGAATAGAGCAAATTTGTGCCAAGCATGCTCAAACCGATACTCTCCTTGAAGTGGGAAATAGACTTTCTCAAATGGCACAGCCAGGCTTCCATGCAAATGCTCCCATTTCACACTGAAGAAATGCAAGTCTATGGGTTAGTTGAAAACTCATGATGATTCCCCTGAGATCTAAGAGCGAATTACAAGGCCATTGTCTTTTTAGAAGGCAATCATTTCCCTCTGGTTCCCAATACTAAATACAACGGAAGTGCGTACACTGTGAAGTGCATCAGATGAACTAAACCTGGGCTCTGGGGTTTCACAGCTGGATGAACTAAACAAGCAGTGACTTCCTTCAGTGACTCTCTCATCTCCTGCGTCTGCTTCCGTGTTTGTAACATGTCTTTATTGTTGCTTTGTGTGTTGGACAGGGTTCTCTAGAGAGACAAGACCAGATTGCTAGTAATTATATATAAATATATTTATAAAGATAGATATATAATATAAGAAATGAACCGTTAAATTATATACAGATAGATAATACAAGAAATTAACAGTTAAATTATAAAGCAGTGAGACACTAGCAGTCCTTTAAGGCTTGAGAGCCGCCAGTTGCCAGTCCCCTTCTGTAGAGAGAGCTGGGCTATATATACCCAGGCAGCAAACAGCAAGGCAGGTCCCCAACTGTCACCAACTGTTGGTCCCCAGCTCCAGAGAAGAACATTCCAATCATGTGGGATTAAAGGGACCTCAATTTACAGCGACATAGTCCACAGGCTAGGCATCCCACAGGTAGTGTACCCCTTTAAATTGAGGCACAGAACAAGCAAGGTGAGGCTCACTGAGCCACTTATCTCTCCGCCCTTCAATTAATCCCACTTGTGTTTATCGGCCAGGCTGGCACAATCAACTATTGCACTTTGCTATTTTCACCTTTAGTGGAAATAGACCTAAGAGTAAACCGATATCCCTTGCTGTGCGGTTCACAAGAGGCAAAACAGATGGATAACTGAAATGCCCATCCACAAATGAATGGATGAACAAAGTGCGGTAGATCCACAAAATGGAATACTACTCAGCCGCAAAGAGAAATACAGCGTGGATGCGTGCCACAAACAAAGGAGTTTCTGGTGGCACCAGGTGTTAAGTGTTCGACCATTAGTGGGAAGGTTGGTGGTTCAAACCAATCAAGAGACGCTGAAGAAGGCAGGCCTGGGAATCTGCTGTTCTACTCCGCACTCACAGAGTTGCGAGTTGCCGCTGAGTCAATCTCGACTTTGAACGCCGAAGAACACAGACAATCCCTGGAAACACGCTGGATGAAGCAAGCCCCTGACAAAGGGATACGTAAGGTAGGATCCCACTGATATTTAATAAGAAATATATAAAACCCAATGATTGTCGTTATCAAGGGGGGAGGGAGGGACCAGGGGAACAGTGTTTACTTGGGAGACAGTGAGTTTATGTGGATGCTGGTGGAATGATTTAGAAAAGGACATCGAAAGAGTTCTATGACGAGGTACAGAATCAGGGCCGTTGGCATTGCTGATAGTGTGCGTTTATTTTTAACCATCATATAAAAGAGGAAAGAAACATGGACATAATATATAAAGTCTGTAGCCCAATGCCTGGCACACGGGGACAGGGGAATATTATTATTGCGATGACTGTAAGTTAATTTCCCCATTGGTCGGATATGATCTTCACTGCTGGCCAATCAAGGCCTGCTCCTTATCACTTTCCAAAATCTCGCCGAGTTACCAACCCCCTTTATGATCTAATGGTGGACTTTGAGAAGGATTGCATGAAATAGAAAATGCCCAGTCTGCCCTGGGCAATCACCCCAGAGTCCCAGACCATCTCTCACCTGGACCTTCTGGGATAAAAGTCAGTGGAGGGGAAGAGGTCCCCAAGCTGAGCCGAGTGATTCATGTGCAGATGTCCTCTCTGATTCCTAAGGAGGGCGGAAATCCCCCTAGCTCCTCAGAAGCATGAGCCAGTGTCCTTGGCAGCGACCTGGAGGCTCCCAGCTTCCGGGCACAGAGTCTGGCTGCATTGTGAATGCCTGATGCTGCCCAAATTGGTGAGGAACAGAGTGAGCAGCAGGGCTGACTAGTCACCGGGGTACTGCGGGTAATTAGAGATTCATTACAACCCCGTGGTTTGTATCATGGCCGGGGTCAACACAGGGTCACTGCACATGGCAAACTTAGGGAGCTGTGGCCAGAAGGATGACGCCAGCTATGAGGGGCCGAGAGAGCAAAGCGCACAGCAATGAGGAAGCAGGGAGGCCGGGACAGGGACACGCAGCCAGGGACTGGCGACAGCCGGGATGTGGGGCAGTGGGGCCCGCCGGCTTAGGGGCAGGGAGCAAAACACAGGCAGCTGAAGGAGCTTCCCCACCGCCATCCATGCCATTTCCAATTAACCTGTCAGGCCAAGGGTTCCCAGACACTGGACTCTCACGGACCAGTCCAATTTCAAAAAATAATTGGGGCCTGACACAGAGGAGGCAAAAAGTAAGGACATTGCAAACAGTTGCCACCGCTTTAACCGTCATTTCACAGGCGAAAGGGGGTTTTTACACTAAATAACAGAGAGAACATCCTTGCAGGGTGAATGACAGTCATGTAAATCTAATTAAGGCAGCTCACCACGTTGTGGCTATTTTTCACATTAGCGTGAAGAAGCAGGCAAAGTGTCTGCAGACTGCCTTTAGGTTTTCTTTGAGGATTTTCCATAAGGGCAATACCAAGAGCAATCACGTTTTTCAAAGAACGTTCCTGAAGAGAGAAAAACAACTCCTCAAGAGCGTTGTGAAAATGAAATGGGCCCCTCCCTTTTTAGACGCACCCCTCACTCCACTAGTGGAAAGAAAACCAGAAAAAGAAACAAAACAAAGGAAAAGGGGGTAAAGGGAAAAGTTTACACAAAAGCAATCCATCAGACTGCCTTTCAATTTTCAGTTATAAAAATGTTACATGGAGTTTTTTATCAGATTTTTGATCACTCATCCAAAATCACCATCCTGGGGATGCAGCAATGATAATAGGTTTGTTTTGCTTTGCTTTGTTTAATCTCTAAAAGCTCTTTCATCTCCAAATGAGTAAGATGTATCATTTCAAAAATTCTTGTTCTCGTTTCTAAAGGAGAGTTCTTATCTTATTCCACTCTCTAAGCAAATCCTATCAGCAGTTATTATTTCCATGGTACTCATTTTATAAACGAGAAAACAGAAGCTTAGACTTGGCCAAGTTTATACCTTTGATACATTGTGAAACTGGGGCTCAAACCTATGTGCTCTGGTTTCAAATTCTGTGCCTTTCTCTACTTTGTGTATTGAGCTAAGACTAGGGAAGTACCACAACACAATTTTTTCCATACCCAATCTATTTTGTTAGCCAGCACAAGAGGGCTACTCTTTGAGAAAATTTTATAAAGAACCAAATATCCAAACAAGAGAATCCTGAAGCAAAAAGTTCTCAATCTCAGACATTCTAATTCCGGAATGCGGTTCATCTCAAACCTGGTATGGTTAAGACCCTATTTCAGTCTTCTAAGTAGACTGTGAAGACTACTTCTAAGTAGAGAGCAGGGAGACGATACATAAAGGAAGAAAACACTTGGGTTTTTGTTTGCCTGCTTGTTTGTTTCTAGAGGGCCAGTGCCTCAGGTCGAGCTGATTTATGTTCATACCTTCATGGTTTTATTTTGTTTTTTGTTAAAGAATATTTTTGTTCCTCTTTTTTCTCTATCCACCAAATTAGCTCCTTTAATTTAACCCTCATTTGCCACGTTCAGAGCTGAAGAGAGATGGTGCGCTGTAAGGCTCAGTGCATAAGGGGCATTCCTTTTGGATGAGGGGCAGCCAGGATGTGTTCCCTGTGTGTGTTCAGCCAGGTTGCAGGTGGCTTCTGCTCCAGCTTGGGGCTGAGAGAGCACAGTGCATATGACCCCAAAAGACTTGCAGGTCCTCCCATAACATACCTCCCCCTGCCATTTGGGATTTTCTCATAAACAGAGAAACAATTGCAGTTGTCCAATATTCCTGCTTTAATCTTCCTCTAGCTGGAGTTGAGATGCCTCTGCAATTCTGGGACCTCTGCTACTTTACTTTCTTTTGGAGACCAATTCACAGCGGTACCGAGAGATGAGTGGAAAATGAGGAAATGATTTTAGGGAAAGAAAGGCTTAGGCCTTAGAGATTAAAATCAGAGATTTTCTTGTCTATATTCCTTTGAACCAGTGGCTCTCAACCTCCCTAGTGCTGTGACCCTTTAATACAGTTCCTCATGTTGTGATGACCACCCAGCCATAAAATTATTTTCACTGCTACTTCATGACTGTCATTTTGCTACTGTCATGAATCAGGCGACCCCTGTGAAAAGGTCATTCAACCTCCAAAGGGGTTGTGACCCACAGGTTGAGAACCACTGATTTAAACTGCTGAAAATCTTTTCCAGAACTTCCAGGTGGTTTGAAATGAATATCTTTCCAAATTCAAAATTCTTTGAAAATGAAAGGAATTATTTCTTTTACATATATTTGGTGTGGATCGTACCAAATTATGGCTAGCATTGCAAAGAATGAGAATTCTGGAACACTTATGTGTGCCCATGCAGTACCTGTACATAGACCAAGAGGCAGTCTGTTGAACAAAACAAGAGGAGACTGAGGTTTAAAAAAAAATTAGGAAATGGTTTCCTTAGAGTTCTGTCCTTTCACTACTTATTCAATCTACATGCTGGGCAAATAGTGTGAGAAGATGAACTATATGAAAAAGAATGTGATGTTAGGATTAATGGAAGACTTTATTAACAGCCTTCAATCTGCAAATGGATTTACTGATGAAGATCAAAGACTATAGCCTCCCATATGGATTGCATCCTCAACATAAAAGAAACAAAAATCTTTATAACTGGACCAATAAGCTAAATTGTGTTAATTGGAGAAATGATTCAAGTTTCCCAAGATTTCCTTTGTCATTGATCCACAATCAACACCCATGGAAGCAACAGTCAAGAAATCAAGTGATACATTGCATGGGATTAATCTGCTGTGAAAGATCTCTATAATGTGCTAATTCACTATAATGTGAATCTCTATAATGTGTTAGGTCACTCTGAGAACTGAGCTGTGCCTGACCCAGGCCCTGGCATTTTTAATCACCTCACATGCCTGTGAAATCCAGGCAATGAACAGAGAAAACCCGCGAGGAATTGATGCGTTTGAGTTATGGTGTTATTGAAGAATGTTGAATATACCATGGCTTGCCAGAGGATGAACATATTTAATTTGGAAAAGACACAACCAGAATGTTCCTTAGAGGTGGGGATGGGGAGACTTTGCTTTTCATACTTTGGACCATTCCCTAGAGAAGAACATGGTGAAGAATTATAGAGGAAGATACTCATTGAAATGGAGTGGAACAGTGGCTGCAACCATAGACTGAAACATAACAATTCTGAGACTGGTGCAAGCCTGGACTTTATTTCATTCGGTTGGGTACTTAGGATCCTTATGAGTTAGAACTGATTTGGTGGCACATGACAAAACAACATTATGCAAATATGCCACATATGGCTGCTTAATAGATCCAGATACAATCCTAATTGTCTCCTAACCCGAAGATTAAAACGTTCTTCATATAAATTCAAATGAAGTATGTATCTTAGTTAACAGAATTGCACCAGTGTTAATTTCCTGGTTTTGACATTGTGCGATGGCTATGTCTGATACTATCATTGGTGGAACCAGAGTGGAAGTTTTACAGAAGCTATATTATGTTCACAACTTCTTCTGAGTCTTAAACTACTCAAAGATGAAAGTAATTAAAAAACAGAAAACAAGCCTTTAATGAAACTCTTTCCTGGAAAGCTAAGAAGTCTTCAAGAAAGAAAAACCACAAGTGGAATAACAATGTATCCTGTATCCATGTAAATGCAGAAGGTCTTTTTGCATGAATGCTTAATGCATAAATCTGAAAAGCGTCCTCGCTTAGTACTTTATATTTCATGAATAGATGAAATTATGTTTCACAGGTGCACATTAAAGAAATGTCATAAAAGTGAATTTGGGGAATTAGTAATGTTGCCAATCATATAAAAATCACTTGGCCTATGGACTTCATATATTTTACCTCGTTTAATCCTCTCTATGCCCTGGTGGTGTTGCTGGGTGAGTGCTGGACTGCTAAGCACAGGGTCTTCAGTTCAAATCCAGCATCAGAGGAAGAAAAGACTGTCTATTCCATACAGCTTTGGAGACCCAATATTAGGTGATATGAGTTCGGATAAAATCAATGACAGTAAAAATGGGAATTCCATTCTGTGTGCTCATGTAGAACCTGTACGTGGACCAAGAGGTGATTGATCGTTAGAACAGAACAAGGAATGCCACATAGTTCACAGTCTGGAAAAGTGTACATCAAGGTTGTATCCTTTCACCACACTTATTCAATCTGTGTGCAGAGCCAATCATCTGAGAAGCTGAACTATATGAAAAAGAACATGGTGTCAAGAGTGGAGAAAGGCTTACAAACAATCTGAAATGTGCAGATCACACAACACTGCTTGCTGAAAAAGAGAAGAACTTGAAGTACTTGATAAAGATCAGTGACTGCAGCCTTCAACATCAATTATAGTCCAATGTAAAGAAAACCACGTTTTTCATATCTGAGCCAATAAACAGCATCATGTTAAATAGAGAAAAGATTAAAGTTTTTAAGGATTTAATTTTGTTTGTCAATGCTCATGGAAACAGCAGTCAAGAAATTAAACAATGGGTGAATCTCCTGCGCATGATATCTTTAATTGCTGAAAAGATGTTGCAGAAGGTCCATTTGAAGATTCAAGGCAGGGCATTTTCAATTGCCTCATAAGTATGTGAAACTTGAACAACGAATAAAGAAGGCTGAAGAGGAATTGCTACATTAGAATTATGGTGTAAACAAAGAATATTATTCTTCTGAACTACCAGAGAAGAACCAAATCTGTCTTTGAAGACGTACAACTATAATGCTCCTTAGAAGCAAGGATGGTGAGATTTTGTCAAGACCCCAAAGGACATCATACTTGGTAAAGTAGAAGGGTATTAAAAAGAAGAAGACCATTGGTGTGGTAGTTATATAATTGCATGCCAGCTTAATAAATAAGGGTAGGGGTGGAGGTCAGCCTGTCAAACAGGTCACAGCCTGATGATGTCTCCCTGTGGCCGTGGCCTTCTCATGAGGATTCTGGGAACTTTCTCTCTCTCTCTCTCTCTCTCTCTCTCTCTCTCTCTCTCTCTTTCTCCTTCATCTCTTCCTGTTAAAGAGTCATACTGGAAGAGCTGGAGGAGCCACATGGGGACCTGTGCCAACACTGAGATGTTTCCATTGCTATTGGATACACAAGACTTTGCATCGACCAGCCTGTGATCTTCCTGCAATTTGCGTTATTGCATGTAAATGTTTGAGTCTGAAGAAGGATTTATGAACCAGTATTGGATTCATGGGTTAATATCAGGCTTATGAACTTGATCTGGACTGGGATGGAATGTTTTCTTAATATACAATTACTCTTTGATATAAAGCCCTTTCTTACACATATATGAGTGTCCTTGGATTTATCTTTCTAGTCAACCTGGCCAAACACAATTGGGCTATGCTAAGTTATATAGAGAAACATACCCAGTGGCATTCATGTGTATATAAAAAAGGACTATGTACTAATAAGTAATTTTATATTTAGTCCCAGCCCAATCCAACACAAGCCCACATGTCTGATGCTAGCTGGAACCTTCTTCACATGTACATAGTAGCAGCTGATGATGATGAAATGTGAAACAGGAAGCAGGAAGTTCACAGGCCAGTGGGTGTAGAGTTTCGTGATCCAAGGTGGGAACATGGCAGGGTGGAGACACCTGAGAGTTGGCTCCCCAGGTCAGCCATCCATGGAGGAAGACACAGAGTCCCAGCAAAGAGGAAGGACAATTGCCAGAGAGAGAGAGAGAGAGAGAGAGAGAGAGAGAGAGAGAGAGAGAGAGAGAGAGAAAGTTCTCACTGTCTCTTATTAAAACGCCACTCCCCAACAAGGAGGCATCATCAGACTGTGACCTGATTGGTTGTACTCCACTCCTACACTTTCACTCAAGTTCAAGCTGATGTAAAATCTACCCATTGCAACCCCCATGATGGACACAGTAGGTTTCGCAGTGGGTTCCAACATAGTACTGATGGTGAGAATAGTGAAGGACTGGGCCATTTCTTGTTCTGTTGTGAACGGGGTTGCTATGAGCTCTCATGGACTTGACAGCACATAAAAGTCAGAAGATTTTGTTTGAGATTCAGCATCTCTGGTGGTGAAGTGGGTAAGTACTCCGTAGCTACCCTGCAGGTTCAACCCCCCCAGTTGCTCTTTGAGAAAGAAAATGTGGTAGTCTGTTTCCCTGAAGATTACAGCTGTAGGAGCCCTGTGGAGCAGTTCTCCTCTGTCCTTTAGGGTCACGATGAGTTGGAATCATCTTGACAGTCACCACTTTGATATTTTAAGTAATAACCCCATGTGGCAGTTACTGATGTTCCAGTTTTGCAGACAGGAGAACTGTGACACCTAGAAGGCTCTCCAGCTGTGAAAAAGTTTCTCGAGAGCAAGTTCTTGTAATGCCTATGCCACCACCATGCTTAGTCATCTATGGGATTTTGAAGCGAAGGCATGTGGTTTCTGATTCACTCGGGTATTTTTTATACTCTTGTTTTGATATGGGTGTATTTTGCCGTGGTTTATTCATTTAATTATTCATGGATTGATTGCTTTAGGCAATAAGTATTTGCGGAGTCAGTAGGGCTATGAGCCTCATTGTCTAGTCACGGTGTCAATGGCACTAATGACAAACCAATGGAGGCCACTGGTGGCTTAGGGCTAGAACTTGCACTTCGAATGTAATGATTGACTATGTCAGTGAAGGCCTGTGTGAGCCTATGATGCTTAAACAGGGTCAACAGAGCTTCTAGACCCTAGAGTCTTACTCTAGAATCTAGAGCAAGGCAGCCTGGGGTGAAAGGCCTGATGTTCTACTTCTGAAATCAGCCATTGAAAACCCACACAATGGTCCAGGCTGCAACTGCTCATAGGGATGGTGAGGGTTGGGCAGGATTTTTCTTGGTTATGCATGGAGTCACCATGAGTCAAGGCATGTGCTGATGACAGCTAGCAACAATTACAACAATAATAATGTGTGTCAGGCACTGCAGACTCTACTCAACTAAAACAAAACCACTGCCATCAAGTCGATGCCAACTCATAGCGACTCTATCGGACAGGGTAGAACTGCCTCTGCGGGTTTCTGAGACTCACTCTTGATGGGAGTAGAATGCTCCATCTTTCTCCTGAGGAGTGTCGGGTGGTTCTGAACTGCCAACTTTGAGGATCTCCATCCAATGTGTAACGACTAGGCCACCAAAGCACTGAGTAGAGAGCATTTGAACCAACATCCAAGGGAACTCAGAGAACACACCACACAGAACAGAAGGAAATAGAAAATACTCAGGGTCAGGAGGTAGAAGAAAAGTGAAGGAATAGCTTAGTGCTATACCAGCAGACAGGAGCAGTGGGTTTCAAGTCAGCAAAGTGTGTAAGTGTTTAAGTGCTGTAGTCCAAAGTGGAGAATGTGTACTGTGTTCAGCTGCCCTCTGCCTTTAACTGCCATAATGCTCATTTCTGTCACACCGTGTTTTAGAGTTTACATCTATTCATTTCCGGAGGTGAAAGAACTGAGGAGAAAAAGTAAGCTTTGAACTGCAATATTAAAGAATAGTCTGGACAAAATACTGAATTCGTCACTGCATATTCAAAAAGAGCTGGTGATGTTCACCCATTTCCAGAACTAGCATATAATCAAGCTTAGATGACAAAGAATGGAAAAGCCCAGGATACACATGGAAGGCCCTGGCAAAATCACAGCTCCGCAAATTCATGGAACACCAAGTGAGATGCTTCCCCGAACAGATGCCATGCTGCACGTGCTCGTTTGTTTATCTCTGCCAAAAAATTGGGAAGACCTGGCCAGCCAACAGGAAGAGATCCATGTGCGCCCATTTCAAAGAAAGGGGATCCGCCAGCGTGTCAAAATTCTATAAAAGAATACCATTAACATTACACAAGCAAATTGTGTTGAAGATGATTTTTAAATCGTTTGTAACAGTGTATCAACCAGGAACATAGCTTGAATTCAAAAGAGGGCTTGACACAAGGGATATCTGACAGATCTTGGCTAAAATCAGAGACTAGCAGAAAGATGCTTGCTTGTGTTTTATTGACTATGCAAAGGACTGCGTGGACATAACAAATCATGAATAACATTGAGAATCATAGGAATCCCAGAACACTTCATTGTGTTCATGAGGAAAGTAAACCTCAAGCAAGAGGCAATTATTTAAACAGATTGAGGAAATACTTCATGGTTTAAAATCAAGAAAGATGTGTGACAGGGTAATATCTTTTTAACATATTTATTCAATCTGTATGTTTTAGATGTTAATATAATAAATAGCATTTACCCCCAAAAGACCCAACATTTTCACTTTGCACTGGGTTGTACAAGTGTGTAGGCAGCTCTGGTCCCCAGGTCTCTTTAAAGTCAGCCACCAGGACTGCCAGTCTCTGACACCACCACCCACTACCCACCACCCATCCCCATCTTCCAACTCCTGCCTCCCTAGAGAGAAACAGTGGTAAGGATGCTGTGGTTGCTGAGTCCTTGTGGATGGGGGAGGGAGAGCTTAGCTCCATCAGTGAGGCCAGGTGTATGGTTGAACATTTCTCCAACACTCTGCTATTTAGCAAATAGTGCTACTCGTCATTACACTGATGCTTTGCGTGAAATTGCTGACACCTTGGAAGCTGCTTAATGATACATAAAATGCTATTTTTTCTGTGTGGAATGCCACTGGGCAAGTAGGCATTACTTATAGATGTATAAATATTGTGCATATTAGCATGAAGAGTCACTTACAAGTCAATAAGCTTTCTGAACTGTAAAAGAACAAAAGAGGGGAAAATCACAGGGAAATGAATAATTTCTTAGATTTTTTTATTTCTCAACCTTGGAAAGGAAAACCATTTTGATGAAAAGGTAACTTTAAGTTTTGTTTTGAAGATAGGTCAAAGGCAACATTAAATTAGATTTTCCCATTACCCTGAATAATAATAATGCAAAATTTAGATATGTTTTCCTTTAGACTTCTGCATGTCATCACCAAAATTCGAGAGTTCATTGTTGCCCCTCTCATCCATCTTCTTTTTTCTGTTCTCCGGGTTCGCTCCACTCAGATCTCCCTAGAAATTTTTGTCCAAGCGACAATCCTAGCAGTCAATTGGTTCAGCCCTAATGAAGACGCGTGTGTTCCACAACTATTCCTCGCCATCCTCGGAGATTGAGGTGGGACCTGACAGCTAACAGCTGACTCTTGGGGCAAATCTATGTCCCGGAATTCAAATTGCAGTCAGATGTTTTTTGGCTTTTGGTTTGTGTTATTATTTTTATATGCCGTCCATCAGTGTGACCTACAAATACATGAGATTTTAGGGGTGTCTGAAATATGGACTAAATCCATTCATGTATCTATGGGTTAATCAATCAGCCACCCTGGGCCACCACTTCTCCCTGACAGAATGAAGACAAGACCAGTTTTATGCAGTTGTTATAAAAATTGTATGAGACAAATCCAGGGTTGGTTATCTGGCATAAAGAAAGTTTTTCTTTCTTCTTCCTTCCACATAAAACTTTGCTCATACTTAGAAGTCAGCTTCTTTCATGTTTTAAAATGATGTAAATGAAGCAACAAAGTCCACATGGAAGAACACACCAACCTGTGTGATCGAGTGGTCCCAAAGGGATCAGTTACCAGGCATCAAAGAACAAAAAATCATATCATTGACTGCACACCTCCATGATAGGATCGCTGAAGACAAATGGGTGCACAAGCAAATGTGGTGAAGAAAGCTGATGGTGCCCAGCTATCAAAAGAGATAGTGTCTGGGGTCTTAAAGGCTTGAAGGTGAACAAGCGGCCATCTCGCTCAGAAACAAATAAGCCCACATGGAAGAAGCACACCGGCCAGTGCGATCACGAGGTGCCCAAGGGGCCAGATATAAGGCATCATGCAAAAAAAAAAAAAGATATAAGTGTGTGTATGTATGTGTATATATGTGTATATGTATATATGTATGTGTATATATATATTATATTAAATGAAGGGGGAAGTGCAGAGTGGAGACCCAAGGCCCAAGTGTCGGCCAATGGAGATCCCCTCATAGAGGGGCTTAGGAGAGGAGATGGGTTAATTAGGGTGTGAGGTAGTATCGATGAAGAACACAGCTTTCCCCCAGATCCTGGATGCTTCCTCCCCCCAACTACCATGATCCAAATTCTACCTTGCAGGGCTGGATAGGACAGAGGCTGTACACTGGTACATATGAGGGTTGGAGGTACAGGGAATCCAGGGTGGATGATACCTTCAGGACCAAGGGCGTGAGGGACGATGCTGGGAGAGTGGAGGGTGAGTGGGTTGGAAAGGGGGAACTGATTACAAGGAGCCACATGTGACCTCTTCCCTGGGAGAGGGACAGCAGAGAAGGGGGGAAGGGAGACCCCGAATAGGGCAAGATATGACAAAATAACGATGTATAAATTACCAAGGGCATATGAGGGAGGGGGGAAAGGAGAGGGAGGGGGGGGGGAAAGAGGACCTGATGCAAGGGGCTTAAGTGGAGAGCAAATGCCTTGAGAATGATTGGGGCAGGGAATGTGTGGATGTGCTTTATACAATTGATGTATATATATGTATGGATTGTGGTAAGAGTTGTTGGAGTCCCTAATAAAATGTAAAAGAAGAAAAAAAAAGATGTAAAAATTCCAAAAGCATGTAGCAATATCTCCATGAATGGAAGAATAACTCCAACCTTCTCAAATTAGTTTTAAACCTCTCAGTGTATTCCCTAAGTAACCTGAAAAATCTTTCTGAGAATTCTCTGAGTATATATAAAGGCATTAGCTAGAAATTTCTCCAGATTTATCATCACAAATGAAATCAGGCTGTATATGCCAACTTGACATTTTGACATATATTGTAGTGTATATATACAATTGTATGTAGCATACAATTCAAAATTGCTTATTCCTCTTACCTGTTCCATGATATCCCATTCTGTGGATGCTCCATAATTTATTTTTAATTGTTTACTTTCTTTCAGATTTTTTTTGCTATCCCAAACATTGAAGCTGTGGGCCTACTTATGTGTAAATCCTTGTCCGTCTCTGTGGTTCCTGGATTGTACAAGTGGTTTGTAACCAGTCACTGAGCTACAGGGCGCCAGTTGGAACCTACACAGCAATGCTGAGGGAAACTCTGTCTATCTGCTTCCATAAAGATTACAACCTGTGGAGCACAGTTTGATCACATAGTCCAGCCATGCGTTAGAATCAACTCACCATCAATGTCTCCTTTTTTCTCCCTGTCCTCTGTACCTTCCAATCCATCTTTGCGAGCACTCATGTAGATTCCCAGAATGTAATTTCTGGATCAAAGAGCAGACTTTGAACTTTGACACTTTATTAGGTGTCCCTTTGAGATGCTTAGGGCTTGTGTTGATTTAGGTGGGCCAGGAGTCTCAGTACTGTGGGCAGTTGTAGTCTCCCCATGATGTGACCTAATATAATCAACGCCATGACCAGATCTGCTGCGAGCAGCCAAATGATCCTGGGAAGATTAGGGTGGAGAGCAAACCCTTGCTCAGGTCCCAGCACCAATAATGGGTCGTTGGGGGTGTGGTTTATTTCATATCTGTGAAGTTGCTGTGGACTGCTCCTTTGCTCGGGCTGATCCGGATCCTGCATCTAGCTCATTCATCTCTGGTTTGAGGATTTAAGTTAATAGCCACCACATGGCTTGCCCATCTGGGAGCCAGCTGACCTGCTTACCTCGTCTACCTCACCTACCTCTCAGTCTACCAGCAGTCGTCTTCCTGCTTCCTTGTGTGTCAGCCCTCGGAGCTATGTGAGTCAGGAAAAGCATGCACCTGAATATCTGACCCATGGACTGGAACCAGACTGAGCTTCTCCTTGATAGACATTGATTTTTAAATATATTTAAAATTATCATTGGTTTTACTCCCTTAGAAAACCCACACTAACATAGCCCTCTGGAGTTATATTACTTATCTCCCTGTGAAAGGAGCTGGTACAAATAATCTACACTAATCATATTATAATAATACTATCCTTTTTACCCAACATGTCTTAAAGTTGCTGTGAAGAATAAGTGTGGTGGATGAAAAGCCTGTGTTAACTCTAAATATTTATATAAAGATGGTAACATTTATACTGTAGGGTAATCAGAGTAGTAAACAAATTTCGACACTTACATTCAGGTGTAAGACCTTGACTCTCTTAGGAGTTTGTAGGGACTAAAATATTAGAGGAGTTTTTTTTTTTTTTTTAAATAGAGGATGTTCTGAAATCATTCTGCTTGTGTAGACAGCCACTTTAGGAGTGCTGATCCAGTAAGCTACAAACCTTCCCAGGATCTTTATAACTGAAACTACGGCAGACTCCAGAGAACAAACAAAAAGCATGAGGTGCCCCTGCAGTGGGACAGTCCACGGCATATGCACCCCAGTCACAAAGGAAGTCACTCATGTTGTTCCCAAACTTGGTGAGCTTCCCTAAGTGGTTTTAGAAGCTCAAATTACAAACAGCTTCCTAATTATCTTTGAAAACCACTCTTCCTATGAGTGTTGAGTTATTGCTGATGGAGTCTTATCCTTGGGTTTTACTGTGTACTTGCTGACAAGTCCTGGATCCAAGGAAAATACAGAGAAATGCCCTGAAAGCAAACCTGTTCTTCCCCATCAGAAAACACCATTATTCAGCCGCTGCCATAGACTTGGGGAAACAATGTGCGCCTTTCATTCCCCTGTTCCCTCAACAGTCTTCATTGTATCTGCCTTGTCCCTGAATGGGTTCCACCATGCAGGAAGTGACATGGCACAATGAGTTTAAGAAGGCTCCTTAGGTTTGTTCAGTTGGTTAACATCAAATGTCTAACTTCATGACAAGAGAAAGGTTATGGTAACTCACATCACAGGAGATAGTTTATTAATCTCCTGATTATCTCCACTTTTGAAACTGAAGCAACATCATACATTAAAATGGTGTGCCTTCTAGAGTGAACTTCTAGTGATTATGAAAGATATAATTCTCTAGTAGCGAATACCATCTTTCTTTCCCTAGAATTTTTTGTTCCCTTGATAAATAAAATGGATTCAATTGATCGAGGCCTTTGAATGCACCAAACTCTTTAGTGTATTATATCTGGGTTTTACAGTTCTTAAAGGTGGGAATTATTATACACATTTTTGATGAGAAAATAGAAACTCAGGGAAGTTAACAAAACATTTTCAAGGTCACTGTACTCTGAGTAGAAGCGCAACTGGAATTGCTTTATTAAAATATAGTTAGTGATTCTATAATATTTTGTACTATTTTATTCTCATAATACACTTTCTGGCTTTCCTTTAGTTGCAAAATTGGGCACCCATCGTAGGGTTTCCCAGTCATACCCTTGAACCGCTTTAGTTCTTTCCATTTGCCAGTTGGTGTGGTGGTTAGGTCCCGTCGGGTCTACTCTGATTGACAGTGACCCTGTGTAAAACAGAGCAACATATCACCCAGCCTTGCACCATCCTCACAATCATTATGTTTAAACCCAGTGTTGCAGCCATCATGTCAATCCATCTCATCAAGGGCCTTCCTCTTTGTCGCTGCCGCTCCACTTTACCAAGCAAGATGTCCTTCTCCAGGGACTGGTCTCTCCTGACCACATGGCCAAAGTACATGAGATGAAGTCTCGCCATCCTTGCCTCTGAGGAACATTCTTGTTGCACTTCTTCCCATTCGGATCTGCTTGTTCTTTTGGAAGTCCATGGTACTGTCAACATTCTTCACCAACACCATAGTTCAAATGCATCAAGTTTGCTTCAGTCGTCCTTATACAATGTTCAACTTTCACATGCACAGCAAGTGATGGAAAATACCATGGATTGGGTCAGGTGTACCTTAGTCCTCAAAGCAGCATTCTTGCTTCTCAACGCATTAAGAGGTCATGTGCATCAGATTTGCCCAATGCAATTCATTGTTTAATCTCTTCACTACTGCTTCTATGAGCATTGACTATGAACCCAAGTAAGACTAAATCTTTGACAACTTCAACCCTTTCTCCTACGGGTCCAGAGTGCAAATTATGTTCATTTTATATTGAGTTGCAATCCATACTGATGGCTCCGATCTTTGATTAGAACGTGTTTCAAGTTCTTCTCACTTTCAGCAAGCAAAGTTGTGTCATCTGTATATCACAGATTGTTATTAAACCTTCTGCAAACCCTGATGATGCACTAATCTTAATATAATACAGCTTCTCTGATTACTTGCTCAACATACAGATGGAAGAAGTATAGTGAAAGGATACAACCCTAAGCACACCTTTCCTGACTTTAAACCCTGTAGTATGCTCTTCTGTTCACACAACTGCCTCTTGATCCATGTAAAAGCTCTGTTCCCATAAACACCTCATGATCGAACAGGCTGGTGTGCTTCTTCCATGTGGGCTTTGTTGCTTCTGAGCTAGATGGTCACTTGTTTATCTTCAAGCCTTTAAACTCCCAGATGCTATCTCTTTTGATAGCCAGGCACCATCAGCTTTCTTCACCACATTTACTAATGCACCCACTTTGTCTTGAGCGATCATTCTGGGAAGGTGAGCATCATGGAATGCCAGTTTAATAGAACAAAGTGTTCTTGCATTGAGGGAGTACTTGAGTAGAGGCCCAATGCCCATCTGCTACCTTAATACTAAAACTATAAATATATGCACATAGATCTATTTCCCCATTGTCACATAAAAAGATATTTATATACGTACATGCCTGTATTTAGACCTCTATAAATGCCCTTTGCCTCCTAGTTCTTTCCTCTATTTCCTTTCAATTTCCTCTTGTCTCATTATCATGTGCAACCTTCATTTGGATTTCAGTCATTCCTTTTGGTTACATTGCCTTGATCAACCCTACCAGGTCTCCTACACCCTCCTTGCCATCAATTTTGGATCACCCATTGTTCCCTTGTGCCTGCATTTGTTAACATCCACTTCCATTTCCCCGCCTCCCCCTCTCCCATGTCCCCCAGAACTGTTGGTCTGTTGTTTTCTCCTCCCGATTGTTTATCCCACCTATCTTATCTAGATAGACCTGCAGAGATAATAATATGCACAAAAACAAGACAGAGCAAAACAAAGCAACAAAAGAAAACAAAATAATAACAAAACAATGACAAAAAAAGAGAAAAGCCTGTAAATAGTTCCAGGTCTGTTTGTTGACTTTTCGTTGTGAATGAGAGGGACTGTGGAGTAGAGACCCAAAGCCCATCTGTAAGGAACTGGACATCCCCTTACAGAAGGGTCATTGGGAGGAGACGAGCCAGTCAGGGTGAAGTGCAGCAATGATGAAACATATAACTTTCCTCTAATTCTTTAATGATTTTCCCCCCTCTCTCCACCCCACTATCATGATCCCAATTTTACCTTACAAATCCAGCTAGACCAGAGGATGTACACTGGTACAGATAGGAAGTGGAAACAGGGAATCCAGGACAGATAAACCCCTCATGACCAATAATGAGAATAGCGATACTAGGAGGGTAAGGGGAAGGTGTGTTAGAAAGGGCGAACTAATCTCTAGGATCTACATATAACCCCCTCCCTGGGGGAAAGATAACAGAAAAGTGGGTGAAGGGAGGTGTCAGAGAGTGTAAGACATGACAAAATAATAATAATTTATAAATTATCAAGGATTCTTGAAGGAGGTGCCCGGGGAGGGAGAGGAAATATGAGGAAATGATACTAAGGACTCAAGTAAAAAGCAAATGTTTTGAGAATGATACTGGCAACAAATGTACAAATGTGCTTGGCACAATGGATGTATGTATGGATTGTGATAAGAGTTGTAACAAGCCCCCAATAAAATGATTTAAAAATAAAATTAAAGAAAAGTTTTGCATGAACACAGTGAAGTATTCTAGAATTCCCATTCCTCTCAAGGTAATTCACAGTTTATTATGATCCACAGAATCGAATGCCTTTGTACAGTTAATGAAACACAAGTAAATGTCTCTCTGGTATTCTCTGCCTTAAGCCAAAATCTATCTGGCATCAGCAATGATATTCCTTGTTTTACATCCTCCTCTGGATTGAGCCTGGGCTCTGGAACATCCCTGTCAATGTACTGCTACCACCATTGTAGGATGATCTTCAGCACAATTTTACTTGCATGTGATATCAATGACATTGTTCTATAAATTGAGCATTCTGTTGGGTCATCTTTCTTTGGAATGGGTACAAATATGAATCCCTTTCAGTTAGTTGGTCAAGTAACTGTCTTCCAAATTTCTTGGCACAGACAAGTGAGTGTTTCCATGCTTCATCAACTTGTTGGAACATTTCCATTGCTATTCCATCAATTCCTGGAGTCTTGTTTTAGGCTGATGCATTCAGTGCATCATGGACTTCTTTCTTTAGTACTGTTGGTTCTTACATATGTGCTACCTCTTGAACTAGTTGAATGTCTAATGGTTATCTTTGTTACGGTGACTCTGTGTGTTACTTCCTTCTTCTTTTGATGGTTCCTGTATCATTCACTATTTTATTCATGAACTACTTCAGTATGGCAACCCAAAGCTTGAGGTTTTTTTTCGTGAGTTCTTTCAGTTCAAGGTGCGCGGAGTATGTCCTTCCTTTTTGGTTTTCTAAATTCAGGTCTTATCACATTTCATTATAATACTTCACTTTATCTTCTTGAGCTGCCCTTTGAAATTCCTGTTCAGATCTTTGACTTCATCAATTTTTTCATCTACCTTAGCTCTTGTATGATTAAGAGCAAGTTTCAGGTTCTCTTCTGACATACACTTTGACTTTTTTTCTTTCCTATCTTTTAATGACATTTTGCTTTCTTCTTTTTTTAAATAAAGATCATTTTACTAGGGGATCTTACAGTTCTTATACCAGTCCATACATCAGTTGCATCTAGCATATTTTTACATATGTTTCAATCATCATTTTCTAAATATTTACTTTCTATTTAAGCCCTTAGTAGCAACTCCTCCCTTTTCTCCCCCTCCCCCCCACCCTCATGACCCCTTGCTAAATTATAAATTATTATTATTTTAATATCTTACACCCACTGTTCTCTCCACCCACATTTCTGTTGTTCACCCCCCTTGGGGTGGTGTGTGTTTGTGAGTGTGTGTGTATGTGTGTTATGTGTCGATCATCATGATTGGGTCCTCCTTTCCCCCATTCCCCTTCACCTTTCCCCTATCCTCCTGGTATCTCTACGCCCATTTCTGTTGCTGAGAGGTTTATCTGACCTGGATTTGGTGTTTAATGGACTCTTAGCTGTACCAGTGTACATGCTATGGTCTATCCAGAACTGAAAGGCAGGACTGGGCTCATGATAGTGGGTGGTGAGGAAGCCTCAAAGAACCAGAGGAATATGGAGTGTTTCATCGGTGCTATACTGCACCCTCGTTGACTCGTCCCTTCCTTGTGACCCTTCTGTGAAGGGATATCCTATTGTCTACAGATGGGTTTTGGGGGTCTCTGCTCTGACACCCTCATTCTCAACAACATGGGTTTTTTTGGTTTTTTTGGTTTGCTTTGGGTCTTCTGATGCCTGATACCATCTAGCAGAGAACAACAAGCCCTCATGGAAGAAGCACACCAGCCTATGTGATCATGGGGTATCCATGGGATCAGGTAACAGGCATTATGCATGACGTTTTGGACGTCATTCCACATTTGATCAGGTCTCCTCTCATTGGTATTTAAAGTTTCAAATCTGTGCTTGAGATGTTCTGGAAATTTGGTAGGATATTGTCAAGGTCATATTTCCTCTTTGTTCTTGTTTATAAATATTGTTATTGTCATTTCATACATATATCATACAATTCAATTATTTACTCACATCAAGAAGAGCTGTACATTCACTACCACAATCAATTTTAGAACATTCTCTTCTTTTTGTACTAATTATTGTTAGTTACAAATTTTAAATGTGGCAAAAATATACACAACAAAACATTATCCAATTCAACAATTTCTACATGTGTAATTCAGTGCCATTGATTATATTCTTCTGTTGTATAGACATAATTGATATCATTTTCCAAATAATTCCACCACCATTAACACAAACTCAATGTCCCCTATCCAAAAACTCTTCCTCCTTCACTCATAATAATCATTGGTCAACTTTGTTTTCTTTCTTCTTCTTGTACTTCTTCTTTTCTTCTTTTTAAGTAAGTTTCTATAGATCATTAACATATTGCATACTTTCATAGTCACTTTAAAAAAGAGTTGTATATACATTATCATAATCGGTTCTAGTGCTCCCTCCCCAATTCTAAATTCATTGTTTGCGCCTCAAGTCCCCTCACTGTCCCCACCCCAATCTCTGATGAACCATTTCATCAGTTATTGTCTCTAAACATCCACGCCTTCTGTGCTTCATGAACTGGGAAACCTCATAGAAATGATAAAAAAACAAAATGGGGCAGAAAGAAGAAAATAATATAAAAATTGAAAGGAAGAAAGAAAAAACCACCAACAATTAAAAAAAAAACAAAAAGAAAACCAGAGAAAGTTCTGTTGTGGAACAAGCAAGAAATATTTGAGCCTAGAGAAAATTCAGGTTGGGTCAAGAGGGAGATCAAGGGTTATATTTTGATCCATCATAATCATGTTTACAACAATCTCTGCCTGATAGTAAAGTTGTTCAAATCCCTGGCCTGTGGCTGGAGGGGCGCCTCCAGAGGCTTCATCTGACTAGGTACTCTGCAGATGGGTTTTGGACTCCCCCTGCCCTCCATAGCTCCAGGTCATATTTTGGCTTTCATAGACTTGTGCTCTTCAGCTTCATCCTAAACTTACATATAAGCAATTGATGGTCTGTTCAACTGCTGGCTCCTGGCCTGGTTTTAGCTGATCTCCTTTGTCTCTTTACACAGGTATATTTCAATTGATTCCTATGTAATCCATCCAGAGAAGTCCTTTGTATGGTCAAAAAAAGGTATTTGCAATGAAGAAATCTTTGGTGTTGCAAAATTATGTCATGCAATCTCCAGCCTCTTTTCCATCACCAGTACCATATTTTCCAACTACTGCTATTTCCTCTTTGTTTCCAACTTTCCTTCTAATCACCAGAAATTATCCATGTATCTTGAATGCATGTCTGATCCATTTCAGTCTAAAAAAGTTGTTAGAATTCTTCACTTTCTCTATTGCTAGCTTTAGTGATTGGATCATAAATTTGAATAATAGCTATATTGATTGGATTTACTTGCATGAGGATAGACATTACTGTATCCCAGACAGCATCGTGCTACAAGATAGAACTTGAAATACCCTTTTTGAGATGAATGCCATACCGGCATAGTACGTCATATGATTTTTTCTGATTTAAAAGGGCCAATATTGGTCCATTTAAGCTCACTAATTCCTGGAATACCAATCTTTCTTGTGTTCCATTTCATTTTGAAGGACTTCCAATTTTTCTAGATTCATACTCTGTACATGCCAAGTTCCCATTATTAAAGTTTGCAGCTGTTTCTGCTCATTTCAGGCATGCCCAATCAGCAAATGAGAGTCTCAAAAGATTTACTCTTGTAGGCTTTATTCTACCCTCCTCATCATGATTGACTCTTCATTGGAAAGGTACTCAGAGAACAACAGGGCGCTTCCTCAGTCGTACTCTGAGGACCTTCCAATCTGAGGGGCTCATCTTCTGACACCGTCTCTGACAGTCTTCGGCTGATATTCATTTGGTTTAAAGTATCTGACAAGGTTTTGATGCTACCCACAGGGATTCTTCTTTTTTTAACAATTTATTAGGGACTCATACAACTCTTATCACAATCCATACATACATCAGTTGTATAAAGCACATCTGTACATTCTTTGCCCTCCTCATTTTCAAAGCATTTGCTCTCCACTTAAGCCCTTTGCATCAGGCCCTCTTTTTATCCCCTCCCTCCCCGCTCCCCCCTCCCTCATGAGCCCTTGATAATTTATAAATTATTATTTTGTCATACCTTGCCCTGTCCAACGTCTCCCTTCACCCCATTTTTTGTTGTCCATCCCCCAGGGAGGAGGTCACATGTAGATCCTTGTAATCAGTTCCCTCTTTCCAACCCATTTACCCTCTACCCTCCCAGTATCACCCCTCACACCCCTGGTCCTAAAGGAAACTTGGATTCCCTGTGCCTCCAGCTCCTGTCTGCACCAGTGTACATCCTCTGCTGTATCCAGACTTGCAAGGTAGAATTCGGATCATTGTAGTTTGGGGGAGGAAGCATTTCGGAACTGGAGGAAAGCTGTATTCTTCATCGGTGCTACATCGCACCCTGACTGACTCATCTCCTCCCCTAGACACCTCTGGGAGGGGATCTTCAGCAGCCAACAAATGGGCTTTGGGTCTCCACTCTGCACTTCCCCCTTCATTCACTATGGTAAGATTTTTTTTTTCTGATGATGCCTTATACCTGTTCCCTTTGACACCTCGTGATCGCACAGGCTGGTGTGCTTCTTCCATGTGGGCTTTGTTGCTTCTGAGCTAGATGGCTGCTTGTTTACCTTCAAGCCTTTAAGACCCTAAACACTATCTCTTTTGATAGGCAGGCACCATTAGCTTTCTTCACCACATTTGCTTATGCACCCGTTGGTCCTCGGCGATCATATCATGGAGGTGTGCACCCAATGATATGATTTTTTGTTCTTTACTGCCTGATAACTGATCCCTTCAGAACCACATGATCATGGGCCAATTCCTCGGAATTGGATAACCTAGCCTTTCTTTGTAGTCTGTTCTGAGTCTGGAAGCTCTGCTGAAACGTGCTCACTTTTGGTGGTCCTGCTGGTGTTTGAAATACCAGAGACACAGCTTCCAGCATCACAGCAACATGCAAGCACCACAGGATAGCAAACTGACAGACAAGTTGTGGAATTTGCAAGTTATACTGGTACAGATGCATAGCTGGAGGTTACCATATATGGCCATGCTTTAAGAGATGCTCATGGTTCACAGAGAGGGTGAGTCTATGCCCTTCTGCTGTTTGTGCGGAGTTACTCAGGGCACCCGAGTTGCCTTCTAGAGGTTTCCTGGTGTTGATCATATATTATATGGCCACCTTAACCATAGCTATTATGAATTACAAAACCTGAATGAGTGATGAGAGGCAACCTGAACCTAAAATCTATCACTCCAATATTGGGGGCTTTAACTGCAATATCGGCACCTTGCTCTGGAACACAGCATCTCTATGAGAAGCTGGCTAGGAGAAGCTCAAGCCAATGAACTCTTCACACATGAGAACAAGCCACTCAAAGAGGGCCTGAACGCTTGCCAAAGAAGGTAGAATGTCTCCATCCTGCAGGTAAACACTTCGTTGGTCGTGGTTAGTTTGCCAAAGGTCTAGTGCTTCCTGCTCAATTGGGTGGATGTGCTGAAAAAGCAAGTAGCCACTTGCCGTCAAGTCAATTCTGGCTCCTCTGACTCGGTGTGTGTTCAAGTCAAAGTATGTTCCTTAATGTTTTCAATGTCTGACTTGGTAGAAGCAGCTTTCCAGGCATTTCTTTAGAGATATCTGTGGATGGACTGGCCCTTCACCCCTTTCAGTTAACCACCAAGGGGATTGGCCATCGCACCAAAGAAGGACTTCCTTGGCAACTCATATCTTTTAATCCCACAATGTTGCCAATACTTGCTCTTACTGTGACTTGTTTTAGATTCAAAGCCCTTCCGCTCATCTAAGTCTTCTCATCTCTCCCCCATGCCATGCTTCCCTATCTCCCCAGTGAGGGCAGATGCCCCTGTCGGGATACTTGGTAGACCTTATACTGGACCTCAACAAGATGCTCCATACGGGCTTATGGATGATGCTGTGTCTTATGGACAAGCTATTCCCCCCACTTTCTGATGCCAGTTCTCCTGTTCAAGGTGATAGAACATGTCTGCAGAACAGATTCTTCCAAAAGTTCACCTCTTTTCTAGACCGTCTCCTTTATCACACCTAGCTATAAAATGAACAATTGTGAAGATTGTTTTTGCAAAAGTGTAAACTGCACACAAAAGGAGGCTCGTATGGAGATAAATAATACATAACTTGAACATGTAGTTTCTTTTGATCCGTCTGAAGACAGGAACAGTGGCTCCAGGAAGGCCACGGGACAGTAGCGAGATGTGACTTGGAAAGGACTGAGGACCGCTTCTTCTCCCCTTCACACAGCAGAGCTTTGTTGTCCTGGCCAACGGCCGCCTTGGAGGGAGCTCTGAGTCCCGAGGAGATGGAACCGAGAATAAATGCTTGATTGTGAGGTCCTTGAGGCCAGGGGCTGGTGGTTTATCATTTGTCTCTGCAGTTACTGACAGATGGCAGGTGTTTGCTACTCTTTTCTTAAGCAGGGGGAGGGCAAGAAAGGCCTTCGGTACCAGGCATAGTCTGGGGGTTTTACATGTGGGATAAAATAGGAGACTTGGTGCAAGAGGAAGTGTTGCCTGGGCATTCTCAAGGAGCACTGTAGTTTAGCTGAGGCCCCATTGTTACCCCAGCCTAGAAGGCAAGGATCTGGCCAGAGAAAGTGCAGATGAAGAAAAAGGCGCAGTTCTTATTTAATTGAGGCACAGTTAAATAATGGTGAGGCCTCATATGCTCTGACCTAATTTCCTACTCTGCCCGAGTCCAGGAGTTTTATTTGCAAAAACACCCAACGATTTTGATCACCAAATCCACCACCTGACCGATGACACCTTTGTTGTTCCCTCTGCTTCTCTCTCCCTCTCTCCGTTGCTACTTACACAGCGCTGTGTACTCTGTAAGCCCCTGCTCAGGCACGGAAGACGCCCCAGAAGCATCTCCTAGAAAAGCCATCACCCCCACTACCTCTTCTGTATTGGGATATCAAAATCAGCCTAAGTTAGTTCACTATATTGAAATCACTATTCTTGTCTCCCCTCACAGAGTAAACTCCGTAAGCCATGAACCTTGCTGATTTCACTTCACGGCCCTCCAAACCCAGCAGAGTTCTTGGCATATGTTCAGAGCTTGCTCAAAGTTGGTTGAAATAAACTGAACCTTTCCCACAATGTACTGGACCTTATTTTTTAATCATTTTATTAGGGGCTCATACAAATCTTATCACAATCTATACATACATCAGTTGTGTAAAGCACATTTATACATTCATTGCCCTCATCATTCTCAAAAGATTTTTCCCTAAGCCCCTGGCATCAGCTCCTCATTTTTTCCCTCCCTCCCTGCTCCCCGCTCCCTCAGGAACCCTTGATAATTTATACATTATTATATTATAATTTATACATTATTATATTATCTTGCTGTATTAAGACTGTGCAGATAGAGTTGTTAAGTATTATACGCATTCGGTGCTTTCCAGCTTGCCTTGGTTTTAAGTTAAGCTAGATTGTTCCTTAAGGCAGTTCCTAGGGAGTTTATTTATTTGTAATAACATTGATGATTTTTTAGGAAAAGGAAAGGGGAAGTTGACCTATGAGTTTATTTGTTGTGTTATTTTTTCTCCCCCCCAAATCATTTTTTTAAGGAATGATGCCTCAGAGCTGAGATCAAAGATAATTGTGGCTGTCTTAGAAACCCCAGGGTTATTTTTAAGTAAAACAAAATGGCATGATTAGAAAAGATTATGTTTAGAAATGTATGCAATTATTCCTTAACTTCTGAGCATATGCCTTGGGAGTGTTTCTTTGAACACATGCGCTGACAAATATTCCATTAAGGGATAGGCTTGTTTACAGCAAAGGCATTTCAATGCAACAAGGTTACCCCCTTGACAGTTTTCTTACAGTGCATTGTAATTATATACTGCAATTTAAAAAATTCTGATTACAAAAAAAAATCCGCATGTGAATTCTAATTATTTTTAAAAGCTTACATATTTTTAAAAATGGTCAATTTACAGCAGTGAGTGTTTGTTTATAGTGATGGGGAATTTGGCATCGATTAAGGGCAATGACTGCACAATATGATGATTAATATAATCCATAGCACTGAGTTGTACACCTGAAAAATGGAAAATTGGCAAATGTTAGGATACACACACACACATGTATATATATAGTTTAAAACAATAACACAGAAAAAGGATGTTCAGTTTAATGAAATATGGACCAAAGTGGCAAATCCTATTGCTGTCTTCTTGAGAAAGGGAAAGCTAAGGCATAATTAATAAATAAAAAGCAATTTAAACATACACTTATATTGTCTGACTGAAATATAGCAGATTCTACATTTGTATAGCTGTGCAGTTGACCAGCCAGTGGCTAACTTGTGCTACTTGAGATAGCCTGGGCCATATTTCCGAAATCTAAGAAAGACAACTCACCTTTCATGGGGATAATTAGACAAAGCAGATACCAATTATCCAGAGACATTACAAGGATGATTGGTTGCCATTTACCCATTATTGCATGGAGCTGTCTCTCCAGCAATTTTAGGTCGCCCCCCAAGCTCTGTTGATATTAAGAGGTCACGTTCTAAAAGTAAATGCCATTGCAGTAATCTGCTGGGGCTCTGAAGAGCTGCCCAGAGTTCCTCTCACAGTGAAACCGGGTCAGCTGCATTCAAGGGTTCTGGAATGAAAGACCACAGACAGAATGTGCATCCCCACAGGTTTACCCTTCACCTGTCTTGTGCGGGTTGACTGAACTGAAAACACATGAGAAGATGTAATTCCATCCAGTCAGCACTTCCTGTGAGCTGGTGCCTAACTCTGTGCAGGACACAGAAGTATATGCCATGGCTCCTGCCCTATAGTAGCTTGGCACTAATAAGGGAGATACACCAGAGGCATAAATGGCAGTTCACGGACAACATAAGTGATATGCAATCCACTGTCGAGAAGTGTTGAGGGAGAGATGGAAACATCAAGAAGGGGCTTTGGGAGTAGGCAAACCGGGCTACTCTTGGCTTCCAGGTCCCAAATGTTGTGAATACAGATTGGAAGATTCATTTGTGCTTTGTGGTCCTAATGAAAAACTCTGATGTCAGAGAAAAATTTCCCCGTGTCTCTGTTGATGAGGTTGATTGAGGGATGCCAATCAAACTTGTGGCTCCATTTAGATGCAAGAACCCTTTGTCCTAGAATAGCAAGAGCCTGGTCTGTAGGCCCTGCACAGCTGTGTGTGTGTGTGTGTGTATGTGTGTGTATGAGTGTGCGTGTGTGTGAGAGAGAGAGAGAGAGAACGCCAAGAGGACCACCAAGGATGTTTTATGGTATAATTAGGTTTGAAATCATCACGTCTGAGAAAGAATGACAAAGCAGCTCTGATTTCAGGTCTTTTCAATAACATGCCGCATCTGAAAACAAGCCTGAGATCCAGAGTGATCCAGACTCTGGGGGAAATTTCTGAAACTGCTTGGTTTCTGATGAGGCACTTAAAATGCAGGAGAATTTTGGTACTTTTACTTGAGGCCCTTAAAAAAAGAAATCCCCCCCCCAAAAAAAACAGGTATGAATTCAATTGTACAGTGTTGAAAAAACAAAAATAAGAAGCTTTTCCATCAATAAATTAGTTTCTATTTTAATTTTTTATCTTTTATAGAAATTGTCTGGTAAATATGTTAGTGCCTACCTTTTAAACATTACATCTCTTCACATTTTTGAGTGTGCTCCATTCCAACCCACATGTATGAAGAAAGTAGGAGGAAACTCATGCCTTTTACCCTCCCAGCTTTGCTTCCCACTTTCTATAAAAGTATATGTGTGAGCCTATGCTCCGATGAACCACTGTGTGTGTGTCTGTGGTTCTGTCAATCAAAGGATTGCACACGATGCCAGGCCCAACGTGGCGGGAAAGTGCTCCATGCCAGGTCAATCCTAATATCCCCTTGACCTGGTTAAACCGAATGGCCAATTAGAATGCTTCTCTGAGATTTTACAGATAAAGTTCTTGATAAGATGTTCATTCTTTTCTCCTGAGGTTGTTCCATTGTAAAGACATAATCCTGAGGCCGAAGCATGTTCATCAGATTCAGGAGAGAATGAAGCTAATGATCAAGGGAAAGAGGGAGAAAGCCAAACAAAACAGAGACAAGAGACAGAGAGGAAGGAGGAGCCCATTCCTTGCAATCCCTTAGCCTAGTTTCATCCTTGAAATCCTTAGTCTTAAGAGCCAAGTGTTTCCTTAAGAAAACTAGAGTTGGATCTCATTTCACCAGTAACAGAAAAGATCCAGATTTACACATAGGCTTAGGACTTTCTATTGTTTATCCCACCCTTACTAAGTGGTAACAGAAACAATTCATTTATTTATTCCACAAACTTCCAATGAGCTCTTTCTGGGTACTAGGCTCTGTGCAGAGTACTGTGGGTCCTGAGTGCCAACTAGAGGAAGAGATAGAAGTATAGATAGATGATTCATAATAAGTGAAAGAGTTGAAAATACAGATGTGAACACACACACACATGCATGCACACACATGTGGATAGGGAGGGAGAATTAGCACACCTTCCTGGGAAGTCAAGGAAGGGTAGAAAGAAAAATCAGCAGGACCTTGTTAGTTTTGAGAAAACAGCTGGGCGGGGGGGTGTGAACAAATAATGGACTGAACGTGCTTGGGATTTCTGAGGATCAGTGCGGAAGTCACTGTGACTGAGAGTGAGGTACAGTGTAAGAAGTGGAAAAATGCAAAACTGGAGGGGTCATCTGGGTAAAATTTTGAAGAGGCCAGCCAAGATGTTAGAGTAACCCTAAAGGTAACAGAAAGTGCAAGGGAGTGGTTGTTTGTTTTTGTATTTGCTATTTCATCTTATTTGGGGGAGGGAATAGCATAAATAGCTCATGATTGAGAAACCTGCCATAATTCTGGTATCCCTGTGGAAGACCAACTGGAGCTGAGAAAAGTGGGCTCCAGGGACCAGAGGTCAAGGGAGAGGTGATGGAGTGAGCAGTCGTGATTTCCTCTGGCTCCCAAGAGCCAACTGTGAGCTTGACAGGTTTGGGTACAAATTGAAGGGATTGAGGGGGAAAAAAAGAAATTGATCCTAAGATTTGGAACTGGAATTTCCAGTAGGATATTGAAGGCCTAAATCATGACCAGGATCATATAAGACAGAACAGGCTTTGTGACATGAATTGGTGGCATGTATAAGAAGTGAGTTTCATTAGGCAGCTGGTGATGTGCCCATAGAATTTAGAGTATCTTAGCAACCACAAATGAAATTTCAGGAAGTGTCAAAAATGGAGAGGGTACTGAGCCATCTGTAGGCAACTGAACATCCCCTTACAGAAGGATCATAGGGAGGAGATGAGCCTGTCAGGGTGCAGTGTAACAACAATGAAACATACAACTTTCCTTTAGTTCCTAAATGCTTCCTCTCCCCTGTACCCGACTATCATGATCCCAATTCTACCTTACAAATCTGGCTCAACCAGAGGATGTACACTGGTACAGATAGGAACTGGAAACAGGGAATCCAGAGTGGATGATCCCTCAGGACCAGTGGTGTGAGTGGCGATGCCAGGAGGGTGGAGGGGAGGTGGGGTTGAACCAATTACAAGGATCTACATATAACCCCTTCCCTGGGGGATGGACAACAGAAAAGTGGGTGAAGGAGACATTGGACAGTATAAAATATGACCAAATAAAAATAATTGATAGATTATCAAGGGTTCATGAAGGTGGAGAGAGTGGGGAAGGAGGGGGAAAATAAGGAGCTGATACCAAGGGCTCAAGTGGAAAGCAAATGTTTTGAGAATGATGATGGCAACAAATGTGCAAATATGTTTGACATAATGGATGTATGTATGGATTGTGATAAGTTGTATGAGCCCCTAATAAAATGATTTTTTTTAATGGAGAGGGTCCTTAAAACGCTAATGGGATGGATGAGATAATCCAGAAGAGAGCCTTGAAACTGAGAAGAGAAATGGGTCACGTCTGAGACCTCCCTGGGATTCAGAGAGGGGAAATAAGAGGACAAGCCAGTGAAATAGAAAAAGAATAGGCCAAGAAATGTGAAGAAAACCAATCTAAGAAGGTCTTTTTTTTAAGCATTTTATTAGGGGCTCATACAACTCTTATCACAATCCATACATATACATACATCAATTGTATAAAGCAAATTTTGAGGAAATGAATGGAGGGAGGAGAAAAAAATTAGGCTGCAGACATCAAGAAGGGAAAGAATGTTAAATAGGAGATCGATTTCCTCTCTCTGGAATTGAAAAACACAGTGGTATATAAAATAGGAGAGAAATTCACAAAATGATTAAGACTAATGTACTCCGGCAAGTGATTCCATGGTAACGAGCTGGCAAGTTGTTCATATAAAGTGCAAACCCCAGAAAACCGTGTGGTTGAAATCAATTCGATGGCTCTTGACAACCACAAGACCATTCCTGGTCCCATGTTTCCTCAATACCTTTTATTTGTTAAACTCACTCCCACCTTCATCAGGTGGATTCCAGAGCATCCTGAATCTATAGGAACTATAGGAGAATTGGTTGTCAGGTTTCCCAGACTATGAACACTTAAGGGAACATGTGGCCTCGTCTTTTTCCCGTGGATCAACCCGTGAGTTTGTACCTCCAACCTGGAGGCTCAGCAGTGCAACGCTTAACCCCCTGCACCAAATGACTTTCAGTTTTAGGCCCTGAAAAATTGGTCTGATGGCCCTAGAGCCTGCAGAATGATCTTTAATCCTGGTCCAAGTGGGAGGAATCAGAAAGGTCCAGTAAGGACATTTCAAGGAAGAGACTGTTAAGAACAAGAATAAGATGCTTTTCCATTGAGGAGCAGCCGCCCTGTGTTACTGAGCACTTCCTGCACATGATCTTTCCTCTTCTCGAACGGTCATGCCAGGGACTCACCCTTCAAGTCAGTGTATGGAGAGACACACATTCAGCCAAGCCTGAAGTCGGTACAGGGAAGGGGTTGTCGTGACAGATTCCGTCACCTATTGAAGAAGGGAGTATTTGCTTACCGGATGGACGTCATGCTTCTTGATTCGGAGAATCTCCTTCTCTATTCCCTGGAGGAAGAGCTGACATTTTCTTCATGCTAATGGTTATAAATTGGAGACAACCTTGGGGAGGGGGGAGCATTCATTTAAAAAGGAGGGGAAACATCTTTCATAAACCTTAATAGTTATTCGTTTAGCTTCAGAGGTTCCATGAGGAGTTCAAACAGCGGGAGCATGATTCATCAGAATGAAATAGTGGCAGGTAAAGTCAGATCCATGACACGAAGCAGAAGGCAGCCATGGCGCAGTTCGAGATTTTCACTCATCAGGAAAGCAGGGAGATGTCATTAAGATGGCTAGAGATCAGGCCAAGGCCCCATGCAGAGGTGGTTAGCACGTTTTAAATGATTAGCTCAGCTCCAATTCTCTCAAGTAAAAGTTGTTGATAGGTTATACTGAGACCGCCAGGCACAAAAATTTAGAAAACCCGCAGATTATGACTCCCGGGCCAGATGGCAAGTGATCTTACAGCTCTTCTCCAAATAATAATTAACACATGGAACCTACTGGGTACCCTATACCGGCCCAACTCCTTCAGATATTCATTGAATTCTTTCAACAACGCTAAGATGTGCATGTTCTTAGGTGATTATCCTTATTTTGCAGGTGAGGACATTGAAGTACAGAGTTAAAGAACTTGTCTAAGGTCACAGAGTCAGTAAGTGGCATACACAAGGTCCAAAGCTACCTTCCCTCCAGAGCCTGAATCCTGAGGTCTATGGATACAATGCATTGTTTTCTAAATAAAGTATTACGTAGGTGAAAATGCTTTTTAAACTTTAGGCACTATACCAATTGTAATAAAAAAGAAGAGAGTAGAATGGGGAGCAAGAAAGGAGATCGTGAAGAAGAAAGGAAGCAGAAGAGAAGAGGTAAAAAAGAAAATAAAGGAAAAAGAATAAGATTAAAAAATATATGGTAGCCACATCAAGGTGAATATGGTCAGCCCGGATGTACCAATCTCTTAATCTTGATCCATGCTTATTGCTGCCTTGGATTTTGTTAGGCAAGTCATTGACGTACACATTCCTTCACAAACCTATAAGCCCGGCATCCCTGAACCTGTCCTTCCCTCTCTGATTTCCTCTACAATCTCCCATCTTCCATATCCTTCAAATCTAGCTTATGTTGACAAACTGTTTTGCTGCTTATGCCAGCTTTGAGTAATTATTGAACTGTGAGAATTTTAGAGTTTCAGCAGGTTCAGATAATCCACAAATGTGGGAAACTGAGGTTTGACGACCATAAATAGGTCTCCCAAGACCATCAGTTCTAGGGAAGTGGGAGAAATTCTGGTCTTCCCTCCACTGCGTGTGCCCACCTTCAGTTTTACACTGATTGTGGGTGTCTTGTCTCTATCTGGATGGGAAGCCTTCAAAAGGCTACATTAGGTCTTCGTTAGCTTTCATTCCTCATTTCACTTAGCACAGATGCTAAATAAATCGCCGAGTGATTTAAATGTTAGGAAACTAAGTTAAATTTAAAAAGAGGTTATTAGAGAAACTGATCTACTTCAATGAAGAATGAATATTTTCCAGCATTTACCTAGCACCTCATACCTATGAGATAGTCTTCAATAAAAAAAACACATTGTAATAATCTAAGGCAATGCATCCTCATTAGCCCTTTTGTATGCTGCTATATGCAAATAGAATATTTGTCTCTATCTCAGAGCAGTAGGAAACTTACCTAGTGGCAACCCGTATGAATTTTCTTGTCTTAAGTTTCGCCACAAAGTAGTAAATAAAGAAGCATCCTGTATCATGTCACCAAAGGCAACTGTAAACACTTGTTGGCAATTGACTGATAATATGTGTGTACATTCACTGGAAAAAAAATGCATGGAAGGCCTTTATGTATTAAACACAACAGATTACAAGAAAATAAATTGGTTCATTACCTGGTAATGGAGGCATTCCCAATTAACCACATTATCAGGGCCAAATATAACCACAGATATGAACTTTGGGTGAATATCACTTTATGATACACATTTTTCAATTATTCAGATAAAAACATTAAGAACAAGTAATGATCACTTTCCAAAGAAAAGCATTCCGTATAGCACGTGACGCCAGAAATCACAAGAAAAGGCAGAAGAATGAGTGACAAGCCACACAGATGTGACGAGAGGAGAGAAAGCCCCCTAGTTTGAATGGAAGCCACACACCCCGAATGCTTTCCCGAAGGGACGTAAAAGAGGAAGAGAACAGGCAGTGTTTATTATGGGACCCTCAGAATTCTGTGGTTTTCACAAGCATTGCTTACTTTAATTTGTACTAGCTAGTTCTTGAAGTTGATTTTTTAGTCCAATTTTATAAACGAAGGTACTATAATTTTAAGAGGGGAAGTGCCCAACTTTGTAAATACTGAGCCTGATGCAAACCAAAATTTATGTGACTTCAAATATTGTGGTAGAGCCAGTGGCTCAGCTTTGTGTCTCAATGGAGTCTGGACTTCTTACTAGTCTTACTAGTCTCATTTTGGATCTTGAGTTTTCTAATATCCCTTGGTCAGACATCACTTTAAGGGTAGGAACAGAACCCAAATCTGGCCCAAAAAAAGCCACGAGGGAAAGGCAGCTGTGGAAACCTAAGAAAAGATGTTTCTTGATTTTAAAACTGGGCTCCAAAGGTAGTGGCTGTCATTGTGATCACTAAGTTGTACCCCTGAAAGATGCCGAGTTGACACATTTTGGATTATCTATAAACTTACATGCACAGAAATGGTCCAAAGAAGGGAAATACTCTCTTTGGTTTGGGACACTGTTATCACCTGCAACCAAGAGAGATCAAACTGAAAAAACTCTTATTTGGAACTGGTTCCCCAAGAGCTAACTGAAGAGGGAAAAGATGGAAAGAAACTAGACCTCTGACAGTGCCATCACATCGCCGAGTCCACTGGCCTCGGGATGTCCTGTTTCCAGCCTTCTTATGTAAAATGATCCACTTTCCTTCGGTGCTGTTCTCTGTGCGGCATCCCTAGACATGTTCCTGGAGGCAAACGTCACTTCAACCTAAAGCTAGATAGAGCCAGAGACAATGGAAAGCATTGCTGCTCCGTTTAGAGGCAAGTTGAAATTGTGCAAGACACAGGACAGTGAGGAGCATGTTGACAGTGACTCTGCTAGGTCAAAGACTAACTACCGACGAGGAGGCCAACCTGTGACGGCATCTGTCCTAGGAGAAGCTTAGAGGACGGAGTGTGGCAGGAGCCCTTTGTTTGGGGACCGTTCACATGAATGCGGTTCTCTGTGGCCCTTCAGTTCTCACAGGAAGTGTCAGACTTTTGGAGTGGGTCCACCTCTGCAGACAAAAGTCAAAATTGGCCAAGCTAGACGTGTGCCTGCCTTACCATACCTCCTACACATTCCATGTTCTCAGATCGTAGAGTAAATAACACTATACGATTGAACTATCAAGAGCTATCCAAAGCACTAGCTTCATGAGATCCTGGTAATTGTTACTAATACTCCTTAGATAATTGCAGGTCTCTCTCTCTCTACCCCCCCCTCCCCCAGAGGCATGCTAGTAGGACACTCTGGGAGAGTCACAAAAAGAAATTATAAATGTTGAGGGGGAGACAAGCCAAGCAGTATGCAGTGTAGCTACGATGAAACATATAACTTCCCTCTAGTTCCTAAATACTTCCTCCCCCCCCCCACTATCATGATCCCAATTCTACCTTACAAATCTGGCTAGACCAGGGAATGTACACTTGTATAGATAAGAGCTGGAAACACAGGGAATCCAGGGCAGATGATCCCTTCAGGACCAGTGGTGAGAGTGGCGATGCCTGGAGGTTAGAGGGAGGGTGGGGTGGAAATGGGAAACCAACTGCAGGGATCTACATATAACCTCCTCCCTGGGGGAATGGACCACAGAAAAGTGGGTGAAGGGAGACATTGGACAGGGCAAGATATGACAAAATGATAATTTATAAATTATCAAGGGTTCATGAGGGAGGAGGGAGCGGGAAGGGAGTGGAAAAAGAGCTGATGCCAGGGGCTTGGGTGGAGAGCAAATGTTTTGAGCATGATGAGGGCAATGAATGTACAAATGCGCTTTACACAATTGATGTCTGTATGGATTGTGGTAAGAGTGGTACAAGGCCCCAATAAAATGATAAAAGAAAGAGAAATTATGAATGTTAGAGTTTCCTAGCATTTTATAGGTATGTCCTGGGGTGTTGAGGGTTTGCTTCTAGACTTCTTTAATTAAGCAGATATCAAAGTGCATCCCAAGCATGTTGTTTCTCATTTTCTTGTGCACATAAACGTTCTGTGTACACCGTCCTGCATGCATTCTAGCAGGTGTGACTCATGAGAAAGCGTGAAATATGCTGAGGATGACCACAGTGTGATACAATGACACAAATGGACACATGTTGTTGAAAAAAATGGCAGCCGTAGCCTTTCTCCATGGAGGGCTACCCCCCTAAATTCAGTTTGTTTGGGAAAAGCAAATAAAGCAAAGCAGGAGGAGCACAATAAAGCAAAGGAACCGGACATGAGATGGGCCCCTAGATCCTTGTTTGCACATCAAAGCAACCTTTCTGGGAAATGCAAGTGTGTGTTCCTATAAGCATAGTTACCCTGAAACAAGAAAGAGGACGAGCTAAACCAAGCTAGGGTGTAACTGGGAGTGGGAGGGAGAGAGAAGGAAGCGGGGGTTGGGGAAGAGGACAAGGGGCAGAGAGGGAGAAGGTGGGGATGGTTCTATGTAGTCTGTGCGGCTTGGGAGCAAACTTGGAGCAGTCATTTGGCAGATCTGTGACCGTTGGTAAAGTACTCTGGTCTTCTCGCTCCTTGGAGATAAATAAATGGTCCCCAGGCAGCTAGAACGCGCTGAGGTTTGGAGAGATGGCCGTCTTGCTGCGTGAACACTTACAGCACGCTGTCCTAACACCGACACGGCCTGTCTCCGTTCACTGTCACAACATGACGCGGCAGCTGCTTTCTTCCTTTTCTCGTTGTGCAGATGTGGAAATGGAGGCCTGGAAAAGATCTAATCGTTTTCTGAAAGACATGCAGCCAGCGAGAGATGAATCAGCCACGGAACGCGGGTTTCCTGGCTCCGTTCCCTCCAGTCAACCACCAGCCAGGAACTGGGGACACGAAGGTGAGTACCCCGTTCAGCCCCGAAGCTGTCAGAGGGAACCCCTGGGGGAAGGAACTCTTCTCTAGAGCTCAGGTTGCCCCAGCCTCATTTGTCGGGTTTGGGAGAACTGATCTTTCTATCCAAAACCCATTCGTTTCTTTTTACCAGCACTTTTCCCCCCATTTCATGATTTGGCCCCCAAACTCCAGTGGATCGTATTAGATACAGGTTAACATCCAAATTTCAGCCTCCTTTGACTTTAAAAAAAAAAAGGGAGGATTTCTTCTGCGGGTGAGGTCATTAGCTACTTGAAGAGCCAACGTTGACGCCGACGGGACGCCTCTGCCAAAGCAAACCGATCCAATTAGGGTCATCAGTGTGCTGGGACGGGCGTGCCCTGCTTTGCTCTCTGGGTGGCCCACACACCCATGCCTGCACTTAGCATCTTGCTCCTCCTGCTGCCTGTGTCTCCATGTGGCTACTGCCAGGGATACCAGCCTGGAGGCAGGTCATTCGCTGGTACCCCATCCCTCATCCCCATCTCACCCCAAACTGGATGACCTTCCCGTGTGTCTGGTCACTTGGCTGAATGACCCTGAAGAACCCAGAAGCAAGAGGGCCTGCTCCTCTTGGCTCGGTCACGAAGCGAGCCATGGCTGCTAAGTGCAGCCTGCTGTCTGTGTGCGCGATGCACAAGCTAGCCCAGGTCCTTCTTAGAGCTCAAGTGCACAGCGCTTCCCAGATGGCAGCCCTTGCCTGTGCAGTCTGCCTGAAGACCGAGAAGAGGTCTGGGACTGTCTAACTTATTATTTCCCTGGTGTTTGGGGCCAGGTTTACAGGGCTGAACCCAGGCCATGCCTGCCTTGGCTTCCCTGATGAACTTTTCCAAGTTGTAGTAGATAACCTCCTGGCAGCAATCTCCCACACTGGAGGCAAATCACGCCGGCAGCAGAATTCTTATGATTTGCTGGCTCTGCAAACTCTCTAACTGACCACACATTTATAATGTGCGGTTTCGAGACACTGGCTGCACACCCTGAGCCGTGTCTCTGTTGCCAATCTCGGCAAGAGTTGCTATAAGCGGAGGCCTGGGATTATCTGGAAGGGAGGGTGGGCAGGGAGGCAGCATGGCAGGAGGGTCATTTTCCCTTTCAGCTTACCCTGAGGAATGAACTTTATACATATTTCTTCTTCCTTCTCTCCTTTCTTTCTTTTTCCTCTCCCCCACCCTTTGCCACCCACCCACCACTTTTCTTTCTTTCTTTCTTCACATTTTGTTTCCATTACTCATGCAACTGTTGGTTGTTAGTTTCCATTGATATCATGCATTGTGCTCATTTGAACATCAGAAGAGAGTCAGAGGGTGGAGAGCTGGGCTCAGCTTGGGGTCCCGCCTTCCACTGACAATCCATCTAGTGTCCGTAGCAAGCCAATGGGATCCGAGCTATAAGACTACCTCTGAGCACTAGGCATAGCCCAGGAGTCCCATAATTTATGACAAATTGCAGACAGGAGCAATAGCGTATAACCAGATCAAGAATCATTTCCTTTAGAATGCGTTCTCCAAACCCACAATACCCATTACAGACCGGTTTAAAAGGACCTCCACAGCACCCTGTACATATGAGTTTTATAATTTGTTGTGTCTCTAAACAAACACAAAAATCCATCAGTCCAGCGTTGAATCTTAAGCATCTCTATAGCCTTAAAGTCTAGTACATTATCTGGTGTGTTCTAAGTATGTAATGACAGGCAGTAATTTTTTTTACTAATATAAATTACTAAACTAGAGAAACATGTCGAGATTAGCATGTGGTAGTGGTTTGTTGTTTAGGTCACATCTTTTGTTTACTGAGGTGAGAATTTTGGCAACAGATATTGGCAACCATTGTGCACTATGACTGATGTGGTTGATTTTATTGAATTGTACACGTGGAAAAAATTAGTAATGGCAAATGGGTTCCTTATATGTTTACGCCAATGATTTTTGAATGCAGCCATGTAGTTGAGTTAATGAATGAAGCAGACCTGTGAATTCACTCTGGGCGGCACTAGTTCAGACTTCCCTTGTTGAAACTCCACTTTCTTCTCTTTGGGAAGAAATGCTATGGGTGTATCAACACACACAACTGATAAACAATGATGACTGATGTATCTGACCCAACTCAGTGATGTAGACCCAATTAGTGGAAAGAACAGGAAGGCACTCCTGTTGGAAGGAGGTAAGTGGGTATCTGTGAAAGAGAGCATCACACAACATGATAGGGGTCTACAACAGTTGTTGGTAAATGTAGCTACGTGGCTTGCTATGAATTGAGAGTTTTGAGCTGTTGATGTATCAAGCACATCATAAATGATGCAATGGAAATTCTGCTAACTGCCTATAAAGGCTCTGTTGTTAAAATTCTGGAGCCCAAACTGAAGTAGGTTTCTAAAGAAAGTCTCTCAGGGATGCTTAACAACAATCCAGAACTGGGCTATCTTCTAATAAATCCTCCTTCCTTGTCCTGTGTTTTCGCTGTTTTGCGCTTGCGTATACATTTTTAATCTCTGTCAGCTGCCAGCTCCCAGTTTTTCTTGGCCTCTTTGGTAATATGTTTTTTTCAGAGGATGTCACCAGAGGCCCTAGCTGAAGGGCAGCCCGTTACAAATCAACCAGCCAATACCCTAAGGATCCTTACATATCTCTCTATCTTTAACACACGACCAGATGAAAGAGGTTCTCTCAGCTTAATGGATGATGTGTTGTCCTTTCTGGAAGAGCAGCCCTAGAATGTGCCACAAGGAAATTCAGTGGCTTTTTTCAGGAGCTCTGTAATGGGATGCTACCATTCGACGACATGTTATCTTGGTTTCCTTGAGAGAAAGCAATTACGCACTTAGTTTAGACGTGCAAACAAAGTGTGCACTCTGGTGCCAACTTGGCAGAAATCATGGTCCCTGGTATTGGTCTGTGAAAGGGAAAGGTATCAGGATGAGTGTTTCTCATTTATTACATCTCTGGAAAATAAAGAGTTGACAAATGAGTGGGATTTTTCAGAATACAAGCACTGGATTGCGTGATCACTTGCTTGAGAGCTGAACTCACCTTGCCAGTCACTCAGCTCTCTGGCGGTGAACAAAAAGGTTTTAAGATAGAAACTGGACTATTTAGCCTTCATTAATCATTCATACTGTTCAAACACATCATCCAGTAACTGAAGAGGGGTTAATGGTAGCTAAGCTTGAGTCTGTTGTCAAAAGTAGGTTTAACTTTCTATGAACTCCCTGGACACAAAGAATGCTGCCTGCTTCCTATTCCAAATGTCACCAGCTAGGAGCAAACGGATGACTACTAATGGTAATTAAATACCTCTGAAGCCATTTGTACCAATAACAAAGAGTTACTGTCAGAACTTGAATGAGGTCCATCTGCCCATTTGATGAGAATGTTAACATTATATAAGTGATAAAACAGACAGCAACAACTGAAATAGGCAAATAAATAAAGTTTGGTGCACATGTCTCTAGAGAAACCCTTGATTTCCTTGGTCCTCCCCTTGGAAACTGGAGATTAACATCAAATATTCTAAAGACTTTATTTATTGGTTCCCTACCTTGGCCCATAATGTGAAAAGGAGAGTGGCTATTTTAGAGGCATTCCATCTATCACGATTCCCCAAACGGTGAAAAAGTATATGAAATTCTGTTCGACTCTTCTTATTTCTGCCTCACTGGCTTCCTGGATTCAATGGCTACGGCTCACTTTTTAATTTCATTTACTCTCATCTCCTTAAGAGATGGAGGGAAAAACGAGATGGGATTTTTTATGCTTTCTGTCTTCAGAGCACAGACCACACAATTGCTCCTTCTTGAACAGACAGGTTGGCAGTCCCTGGATTTTCTTTGGTGGCCTCATCTATTCAACTGGCCCCGAGGCCTCTGCAAGGGGCCATCTGACTTCCGATGGACGTCCTCTGGGTGTCCGCTGAATGTTTGTCTTTTTCTACCGTGATGAGACAAAATATGAAAAAGAACTTGCATGCAAGAACCAAATGGTTAAGAATATCTAAATGCTTTTGAACTGTGCCAAAAAACCCAGGGCAGCCAGAATAAAGGTGCACAGAGAGTTCTGAGCAGGAGCAACCACGTTCATGGCGCCTTCAGAGAGACGGCTCTTGTAAAGATACGGACTTCATTAAATCGCTCAGAGGGTCTTTCATAGCTCCCTTTCCCCAGGAGGGAGGCAGCTTGTATATCTGATGGCTTAGTTCCAGTGAATGGAGAGAGTGGCAGGTGAAGAGGAGGTTGTATGGTGGAGGTGATGAAGAGGAGATTAGACGTGCATCTATGTCTTTCCCTGATACTCGAAGGGCCCTGGAAGAAAGAATGGCAAAGCAAGATCTTAGAGGCCCTAAGATCAAAATTAAGAGCAAAACGTCAGCATATAAAATCTAGAAAAGCAGCCTGTAGCTATTAGGTCTCTTTATGTTCTAAGTAATAGAAAACGTAAAGTGTTTGAAACAATGGAATAATCATTAAATTGGATGGCTGGAAAGGCTTCCAGATTGGCTTGATCTGTTGTAAAGATGTCCCCAAGGACCCCGTCTCTCGGTTCCGCCTTTTGTTCAGGATGCCGGTTTTATCCTAACCCCGACTTCCCTCATGATTGCAAGACGCTTGCCAGCAGCTCCTAGAACTGCATTATTTATCCAGTTGTTCTGTTTGTTGATTAGTTTTTTTAATGCTCAAGTAAAAATCCTGGATTTCACTCTACCACCGCTAGTTTAGGCAATGCTGGTACTGGTATGGGTTCAAATGTAATTGTAATTCGTGATCATTCTTGAAACGGAAGATCAGGGATCCACTAAGTTGCAACGTGGTGGTGGTGGGCATAAGATGCTGGGACGGAGAGGGCAAGACAGCCTACAAATTTTTCCTGACTCAAGTAGCAATTCTATGTGGCTCCTGATAAAGGAAGCATTGTACAAAATAAATGTTTTCCTTGTTTTCTTTTTAGAGGAATTCACCTTAAAAAGGGGGTGAGGGTGACTGAAGTTGTATAGAGAAAATCCATTTCCCATTCAACAATTCATACACAGGTTGTTCTATTTCACTGACTGAAAATCCTCATCATGTCACATCACTATCCTCACCCGCTGGCCACCCTTTGTTTCCAGTTTCCATTCCTCATTTTTCCTTAATCTTTTCTTAACATTTCCTACGGTAAATGTTGACCTTTTATATAAATAAGGAGCAAAGCGATGAGGCCTGATGAAACGTTTTTTCCAGGGTCTCTCTACAGACCTCTTGAGCCAGAATCACTACATAGCACCTGTTAATTTTCATTTCTAGCAAGCTTCCTGCGTGCTATTTAAACCAGTAACATTTGAAAAATCACTGCTTTAATAGAAGCTTGATCAAAGGTAAGACTATCAGGATACTCTAAGATCTGATAAAATCTTGCAGAAGATTTGATAGTATTTCTTAAAGTGGCAAACTGTCTTGAACGAAATAGTTACCAGTAGTCCTCATCCCAATATTATGCTGATATTGATCTTATTTTATTTGATCTTATTGTAATAAAATGTAAAGCCATCTATCAAGTGATTTGTGTATTTGGAGACACATGGAGGAGCCTAACACTTTGACATCATGCAAATAATAAAATATATATTTAATTTTTCCTTTTTAAGAGAAGTTTTAAAAATTATCCACATGCATAAAAACTTTATTTTAACTTCCATTTGCATCTAGTGATAGTGTTGCCATACATATAAACATTTACTGAAAAATATGGTTCTCCAGGATATTTGGAGAGATGCCAAGTAACTTCTGATATGACTTGGCTTCTTTATATAATTCATTTTCTCCCGCATAGAATAAGAAGGTTTTGCCCTTTGGGTGGCTAATGACTTACAGGTAAAGCTTTTATTCACAAAATAGGCTTATTATGATTCATTTTCCCTCACATACTGCGGTAACAGCATTGTCTTTATTCAGTATTATCCTAGTGGGAATGGTGGGTCTCAAAGCATGAGGAACTCAAGAGAATTTTCCAAATTGGTGTTTTAGGGGTCAGGTGAAAAGTCTATCATAATTATATGCACAGGCTTATGCATCATTTGTTCATTCAAAACTATTATTAGATATTTAATATGTTCCAGGCATCTGTGTGAAAAGTTGGGTATACAGTAATCAGTACAGCACCCACGGTGCCTGATCTCACAGAGCTCACAAGCTTGTCCTGGACTGCCCAATGAGGTAGCCGCGAGCCACATGTGGCTATTTATAATCAAATTTAAATTAAGCAAAATGATAATGTGATATCTTAGGTGCATTTACTATATTTCAAGTGTTTAATGGCCACAGGTGACCACTGTGTACAGCAGTGCTGAAAATTCCATTGTACAATGTCAGAGAATCATACAGACTTAGGTTTCAGCTGTGGGTGTGTCCAGTCCATCACTTAAGAGTTGAGCTTCATGTGACCTCCTCCCTGGGGGATGGACAACAGAAGTGTGGGTTATGGGAGACGTCAGACAGGGCAAGATATGACAAAATAATAATTTATAAATTGTCAAGGGTTCATGAGGGAGAGAGGAGTGGGGAGGAAATATTAGGAGTTGATGCCAGGGGTTTAGGTGTAGAGCAAATGTTTTGAGAATGATGAGGGCAATATATGTACAAATGTGCTTTACACAATTGATGTATGTGTGGATTGTGATAAGAGTTGTATGAGCCCCTAAAAACTATTAAAAAGAAGAGTTGAGTCATCTTGGAAAGATGGCTTCCTTCCTCAGAACTTCAGTTTCTGACTTGTAAAAGAGGCATAGAATGACTGTGATGGAGCATGATGGTTCGTTGGTAAAATCCTCACCTTCTGTGTTAGAGATGCTGGTTCCATTCCCAGCCTCTCTACACCTTGTGTGCTTACCATCCTCTGTCAATAGAGACTTACCTGTAGCTCAGAGGCTGAGCAGGTTTCATCAGAACTGCCAGACTAAGATGGACTAGGAAGAAGGGCCTGGCAATCCACTTGAGAAAATCAGCACATGGCGATCCTCAGGATCATGATGAGCAGATCCGCCACTGACCGTGGGCTGGTGCAGGAGCAGGCAGCGTTTTGTCCAGTTGCCCAGCATCTCCATGAGTTAAGTAGACAATTTGACAGCAGCTGTATCGCAGTTACTGTGAGGATTCTCTCACCACTGTCGAGGCAATTCTGACTGGTGGGACCCCATGGGACAGACTAGAACTGCCCCCTGGATTGACGGGACTGTAACGTTTTAGCAGAGTAGACTGTCTGAGTGGCTGTGGGGTTCCAATCGCCTCTCTTGCAGTTAGCAGTCAACTTGAAACCCACTGTGCCACCAGACCTCCTTGCACGATGGTAATCTTGGTCAGGCTTTATTTTTTATATCTAACATAGATGCAGTGAAAGGAAAAATAAAAGCGTTCTATTGAGTTGATTACGGCTCAGAATAGCCCTAGATGTTCGCCATAGTGTTTTCCGAGTGGTGCGTTCAGATGCAGATTGCCAGATTGGTCCTTTGATATGCATCGGAGCAGTTCAGAACCAGCAGCCTTGTGGTTATTAGCCCAGTGTTTAAGTGTGTGCACCGCAGAGGGAGTCCTGTAAGTACACAGCACATGTTAAACATTGACTGATCCCTAGTCATAGTCATCTTCTTTTGTACGGAGTATTCTGTTGCTCATGGAGACAGGTTCTATTTCACTATAGCCCACTCAACACGCCCTGGAAAAGCAGAAAATGAACAGAAGATGGGTCTGTGCTGGGGTCTGCTTGTCACTCAGCCTGCATTCTAGAGAGTCTTCCAGGAGGTGGTGCTTTGTGCGCCCCCCTGTCTCAAGCATGAGCTGCATAGGTGTCAGCAATCCTCCTTCAAAATATAAGGGTGCTACAAAACGCTCGTGGAGAAATGGAGGTAAAAGGTACTGACATTTTTTCTCCATGAACTTTTTTAAGCTCCTTCGAATTAGACTGTACCCAAAGAGAAATTTTTGAAAACTGCCCCAGTTTTGCTTTTAATGTGAAATGAAAAACATAAAGATATTGAAGTTAAAAAACAACAACAAAGAAATAAACAAAAATATTTTTGTGGTAAATTGGCACAACTAATTGGGTGGATTGGTTAGTGTGAATTTAGGCATTTAATTTAGTGCAGAGTAGCCAACCACTTGTTTTCTAGGACCAACTACAACCCATAGGTCTTGGCTTACTGGGGGTGGGGGAGAGCTTTCCCCCCCAATCATTCTATTAGGGCTCATACAACTCTTATCACAATCCATCCATCCATCCATCCATCCATTGTCTCACGCACATTTGTACATATGTTGCCATCATCATTTTCAAAGCATTTTCTTTCTACTTGAGCCCTTGGTATCTGCTCCTCAGTTTTTCCCCTCCTGTCCCCACCCTCCCTCCCTCATGAACCCTTGGTAATTTATAAATTATTATTTCATGTTTTTCACTGTCTGATGTCTTCCTTTACCCCCTCATCCATCCCCCTGGGGGGGTTATAGATAGGTCATTGTGATCAGTTCCCTCTTTCTCCCCCCACTGTCTCCTTATCCTCCTGGTATGGCTACTCTCAATATTGGCCCCAAGAAGTTTATCTGTCCTGGATTCCCTGTGTTTCCAGCTCTTATCTGTACCCATGTACATGCTCTGTCCTAGCCAGATTTGTAAAGTAGAATTAAGGTCCTGATAGTGCAGGGGATGAAGCATTAAAGAAAAAGAGGAAAGCTACATGTTTCTTTGGTGCTATACTATGCCCTGACTGGCCCGTCTTCTCCCCATGACTCTTCTGTAAGGGGATGTCCAATTGCTTACAGATTGGCTTTGGGCATCCACTCTGCACTCTCCCCCTCATTTACATGATAATTTTTTGCTCTGGGTCTTTGATGCCTGATACCTGATTCCATTAACACCTCGTGATCACACAGACTAGTGTGCTTTCTTTCATGTGAGCTTTGTTGCTTCTCAGCTAGATGGCTGCTTATTTTTTTTTTTTTGGCTGCTTGTTTTTCTTCAATCATTTAAGACCCAAGATGCTATATCTTTTGATAGCCAGGCACCATCAGCTTTCTTCAGCACATTTACATATGCACCCACTTTGTCGTCAATGATCCTGTTGGGAAGGTGAGCATCTCAGAGTGCCGGATTATTAGAACAAAGTGTTCTTGTGTTCAGGGAGTACTTAAGTAGAGGCCCAATGTCCATCTGCTACCTTAATACTAAACCTATAAATATATGTACATAGATCAGTTCCCTATCATCATATATAAATATATTTACATATGTTCATACCTGTATGTTCATACCTGTATTTAGATCTCTATAAATGCCCTTTGCTTCCTAGTTCTTTCCTCTATTTCCTTTTACTTTTCTCTTGTCCAACTATCATGGTTAGCCTTCATTTGGGTTTCAGTAATTCTTCTCAGTTACATTGCCTTGATCAAGCCCTACCAGACCTCCTACACCTTCCTTGCCATTGATTTTTGGTCACTTGTCGTTCCCTTGTCCCTGGGTTTGTTAACACCACTTCCTTTTCCCTGCCTCCCTCTCTCCAAGGTCCCCCTGGAACTGTTATCCCATGTTCTCTCTTACGGCTTGTTTATCCCACCTATCCCATCCAGATAGACATTCAATATGCACAAACACAAGACCAAGCACAACACAGCAACAATATAAAATAAAATAGTAGCTACTACAACAACAACAAAAGGGCAACGACAAGAAAAAAGAAAAGCCTATAAATAGTTCAAGGTCTATTTGTTGTCCTTTAGGAGTATTTTCCAGTCAAGGCACCACGCCCTAAACCCACAGTCTATATTTGGTATTCCCTGGGGACATCATTGCTTTGCTCCCCTTGCTGCTGGGTTGCATGCCCCCAGTGTCTATCTGGGTGTGGTGGGGTTAGGGTGGGCACAATTCCTACCCTGTGTTTCTAGTGTTGTCCCCTGTGGTGCTATGAGTCAGTGAGGAATATTGTGTCTTGTGGTGGGGCTGGCTCTCTGTGCATTGGCTGCTCTGAGCAGAAAAGTCCACAAGACTCCATGGGCCAGGAAGTGCTTCACTCTTTGTGAGCGCCCCCCCCCTTGTTTGTTCCTGTGTGCTCTGATCAGACATGTCCCTTTCCTTGAGCTGTAGCTTCAGTGCTGTCCTCTGAAATGAATTCTTCTGGGGGTGGAGTGGGGAGCAGAGCTGTCCACTTAGTTGGTAATGGGACCGGCCACTCAGGCCTCTCTATTGGCTCACTGCTTCATGCCGGTGTGTTGCATTCTTGTCTTGGAGCACCGGGTTGAAGTCTGGTCCTTCTTTCCCTGTGGAGATATAAACAACACCCTCCACTGGGTGAGTTAGTGCCCTGTTACCCTGGCTACCATATCTTTTTCCCCTCCTTTATAGTTGGCTACCATATGTGTCCCTGGGTTTAGTCTGGCCCCTGCCATATTACCCGGACCTCACCCCAGGAATGTATGTATACAGTAGCTTCTTCTCTATGCTCCTTTTGGATTTTTTTGAGCTTACCTCACCGGACTCACGTTGTACTTGTCCTTTTTTGCTTGGCTTACTTCGCGTAACATGATTTTCTCCAGTTCTTCCCATACTGGAGAGCTTTTAAGAAGTATCATGAGGCCTCTGGGATCAGAGCAAGGAAAAGCTCTGTGATTAATTAGTGATGCCTACCATGGGCATCTACCGATAATAAGGAAATTAAAGAATTCTACCATCAACTTCTTTCTGAAAGAGATCAAACATATAATGAAGATGCATTAAAAATTATTGGGGACTGGAAGTTGAAAGTTGGGAATAAAGAGGAATAAACAGTAGATAGAAAATATGGCTTTGATAATATGAACTGAGCTGAAGGTCACAAGTTAGAATTTTGCAAGACCAATGACTTCTTCATCACAGATACCTTTTTCAAACAACACAAGTGGACTTTGTCAGGTAGAATACACAGGAATCAAATGGACTGCCACTGTGTGAAGAGACTGTGGAGAAGCTCAATACCAGCAGTTGAAACAAGGCCAGTAGCTGACAGTGGATCAGAGTATCAATTGCTCATATAGAAGTTCAGGTTGAGGCTGAAGAAAATTAAAATATAGCCACGAGGCCAAAATACAACCTTAAGTATATCCCACCTGAATTTAGAGAATATTTCAAGAATAGATTTGTCACCCAGATCATTAATGACTGAAGATTGATGAGTTATGGGATGACATTAAGAATATCGTACGTGATGAGATCCATATTTATTCCTATTCCAAAGAAGGGTGACCCAGCAGAATGCAGAAAGCAAGTAAAACTTTGTTCAAAATTCTATAACAAATTAGCTATAGGGAGGTTCCAGATATTTATGTCAGAATTTCCAGAATTCATTCCAGAAATTCATTCCAGGTTTAGAGGAGAATGTGGAACAAGAGAACATTGCTGATGTCATATGGATTCGGGTTAAAAGCAGAGCAAGTCAGAAAGATGTTTGCTAGTGTTTTATTGACTATGAAAAGGCATTTGATTATGTGGATCATAGAAAACTATGGATAACATTGCAAAGAATGATAATTTTAGAACACTTCATCATGCTCACGTGGAACCTGTACATGGACCAAGAGGAAGTCACGTGAATGGAACAAGTGAATACTTCGCGGTTTAAAGTCAGGAAAGATGTGTATCACGGTTGTATCCTTTTACTATGCTTATTTAATCTGCATGCTGAGCAAATAATGTGAGAAGATGGAGAATAGGGAATATTAGGAATAGGGAACCAGGATTGGAGGAAAGGTAATTAACAGCCTTCGATACACAGGGGACATAACCTAGCTTGCTGGAAATGAAGAGAACCTGAAGCACGAGCTGATGAAAATGAAAGACCACAGCCTCCAGTATGGCTTCCTGCTCATTGTAAAGAAAACGAACATCCTCGCAACTGAACCAAGAGAAAACATCAGGATAAACAGAGAACAGATTGAAGCTGTCATTTTGCTTGGATCCACAATCAAGAGCAGTCAAAACATCAAAAGATGCATTGCATTGGGCAAATTTGCTGTATAAGTCTTGAAGCGCAAGGATGTCATTATGAGAATTAAGGTGCACCTCACCCAAACCATGGTATTTTCAATCGCCTCCCATCCACGTGAGAGTTTAACAAGAACTGAGGAATCCTGCAGAAGAACTAATGCATTTGAGTAATGGTGTTGGCACAGAATACTGAAACTGCTATGGACTTCCAGAAAAACAAACAAAGTTTTCAGAAGTACAGCCAGAATACTCCTTAGAATTGAGGATGGTGAGACTTCATCTCACTTACTTTTCATCAGGAGGGGCCGATACCTGGGAAAGAACTTCGTGCTTGGGGAAGTGGAGGTCAGCGAAAAGGAGAAAGACCCACAAGGAGATGGGCTGATGCAGTGGTGCTCCAGTGGGTTCCAACATAACGCCTGCGGGCATGGAAAGGATTAGGCGGCCCATCTCTCTGTTGTTCAGAGTCTTGTTGAGTCAAAACTAACTTGAGTGCATCTAACAGCAACGGCATGCTATAGACTTTAGGGAGGATGGAGACACCTTCCAGATACTCACCACCTTTTATCTTTTGAAAGAATAGATGGATTACAGGAACAAGCAGAGTTCACTTATTGGGCTACTAGTCCTAGTTGTACCCACCTTCAATAGAGTAAATTTATCTGCCTAAAATGTAGGACCATCATACGTTTATTTTATGTATACTTTAATCCCATGATCTGTTGGCTTCACCATCTGTAAGTGAATCCAAGGTCTAAACTCTTACACTACTTTAAGGCAGGGAATGGGGACTGCATATTACATTTCACAATCCATTAGTTAGCTCAGATGACAACTTCAGAGATACGTAATTTATACCATTACTTAGCTGCCAAATGAGTGAGCAAACCAACCCAAACTCACTGCACCCAAGTCAATTCCCACTTGTAGGTATGGGGTTTAGATACATAAGGCCCTAAATATCTTCTTAATTTGCAATTACACTGTATCACGTCCCACCTGGAACCCAGCATGACTCTCTATTGCTAAAAAGTAATTAAAATCCAATTTCAAGATATTTTAAAACCCAGTTCCACAGCTAAGATTTGTACTCTTATTGATCTACTCATCAATAGCCAAAGTTCAAAAGTCAAAAGAGCCAAATACTCACATGCTCAACTTATTTTTTGTTTAATGGTGTCATGTGTGTTGGTTTGATCCTCTCAACCAGGTCCCATTCACTTTGAAGACAGCCTCATATCTTACATATCTTCTACATCTTCCAATGCATTAACTTCATCATTAAGTAGAATGATAAGATCCTTGAGAATACAGGATTTTTTTAACAGTTATTGGGCTCAAGTGATGTTTATTGATCTTGTTTCTTAAGTGCAGTATTTCAATAAATGTCTGATTTATTGAAAAGAAAAGCCCACGTGTTTTATTACTATTATGTTCTGTTAACAATCCTTGCAACAAGAATTATTTCTGATTTGAATAAAGGATGATGTTGATTGACATTAAAATAAAAAGACACCATTCTCTTAATAGCCTTCTTGAGGAAGTTTCCTGAGGAAACCTGGCTATCTGACTCTAATTTCTCATCTCCAAAGGGTAAATTATGGTAAATTTTATGTAGCTAAGTAGACAGCTATCCGTAGATATATTTTGTAGCTAAGAATCACAAACTTAAAATGTATGCCCTTTATATGTGAAACTATTTGATTCATAAATACTTTCTCAATATTAAAAAGTTATATTTCCCCCATCCACAACCAAACCTGCTGCTGTTCACCGATTCTGACTCTTTGTCACTCAAATGACAGGGTAGAACTGCTTATAGGGATTCCAAGGCTGCAAGTTTTATAGGCTCAGACTGCCACATGTTTCTCAGGTAGAGAAGTGGATGGGTTCAACTGCCAACCTATTAGCTACCAGCTAATGTGCCCTACTGCTGTGCACCAAGGCTCCTTTTACATTACCTACATCTGCTGTAAAACAGGAAACCAATGATAACAACATTGTATTTTTAATAATTTCTTGGAGTGTTGATAGATTATATTCTAGAGTTATTTCTAAGCCAAGCATTTCCTTGCCTTTGTTCCAAATGAAACCATACATGATTTAGAGCTACAAGATGGAGGAAGCAAGGGCAGATAAGAAGTGAAAGTGGATCCCGATTTTATTGGTGAAACACGTCTAAATAGATTTCTAAATATAAAAGAAAATAATTTTGTTAAGCAACAAAAATGAGGAGATGTAAAAACATAAATTTATAAGATTCTTTCTGATTATGGGAAAATTTTACTTAATATTACATTGAAATCACAGAAGCTGAAAAACAGTCAAATGATCCAAATTCTGGAGGTGTGACTGGATATAGTTTACATTTTTTCTTCTCTTTAGACATCTCTCTCTTTCTCCTCTTCCCTTCACCTTGAAATCAATTACATTGGATGTGCTTTTCTCAAATCAATGGTGTTGCAATAAAATTCACATATTAATTTTAATCCTGTCATACAAGGCTATTGATAACATTTCTTTTTGATGAGCCAAAACTTGCCCCCACCCCCAGTAGGCAAATGTTGGTCCCCTCTCAGTAGTAGAATGATGTATGTCAGTATTGAATAGTAGAATGATGTATGTCAGTATTCCCAAGTGGGGGGATATTGGGGCTCTGAATATTGGGAAGTCCATATGCAGTACAGTTAGCATGCTGACTTAAAGGCTGTTGCTTCAAGTTGACCCAGAGGCACCTTGAAAGAAAGGCTTGGTGAACTACCTCTGAATCATCAGCCAATGAAAACCCCACAATTTTACTCTGACCCATACGGGTTGTCCCTCAACTCAGAATCAACTCAACAGCAACGGGTTGGTTTTTAATTTTTGTCAACAATTTGACTTACAAAATGCATAGGTCTCTGTCTCCCATGACTTTGCACATGCCAGGCCTTTTGCTAGTAACACTCTTGCTGCTTGCCTCACCTGGTTAACTTCATCCCTTAAGTCCTGATCATTCCTATCCACACATCCCTTAAACTGGGTTAGGGACCCGTCCTTAATGTTTCTCCAGTACCTCGAGCTGTCCTCTATCAAAGACAGTGAAGTCTGTATTACTGGCTGCTTACTTGAACTCTCCGCCTTTCTCCTAGAGGATAGGGAAGATGGGCTTATCTTACATGAAACACCAGCACCTAGCTCTGTGCCTGGCATTGAGTAGAGACTCCAGATCTGTAAAATGGACAAATAAGATAGTAAAATTTCATTCAAGCTCCTTCACAATTACTGAGTCCATACCTGTTGTTTTACCATTCAATTACTTATTGCTAAGTCCTCAATGCCTAAGGTAGGCATTGCACAACGAAGTGCTGAAGAAATTCTTGCTTCTTGGATCGAATCTTCACTTTCAGATATCATCAGGACATTATAATAAGTTCCTAAGTAGTAACATAAGACCACAAAGAAGATGGTTATGCAGCCTCATCTGGTGCTTCTAAGCAAGGTTCCTAAAACTTGTCTGATGGGGAAAGCCACCCGAGGTGCACCTGTTAAAAATATAGCTCTCTAGACCTCAGCCCAGAGCTCCCTGAGACTCTCCAGAAGGGGGGATTATTTTTTACCTTTTCTTCAGATGATTCCTATAACCAGGGTAATTTGAGATGCTGTTCATGGGACATGCTTGAAAGCCATTTTCAGTAAGCTCACAAGTGCTCTAGCTTTTATATTCAAAATTACAAATTTGCTTTTTCCCTCAGACTAATCTATTCAAATAATGCTTAATTCTGAAAAATTATGAATTAGTGAAGGTCTATCAAAATGAAGATTCTTTTGCCAATGTTCTGATTTGTGCACCACGGGTCTGTTCATATTAAATTTAAATGCATGCTAGAAAGGATGGAATGAAACTGCAACTGCATCTAATTCTTCTCTTTCATTCCAACACTTTTCAGTGATCACCTATTAAACTATGGTTCTTACCAATGACAAAGAATATCAAACAAATCTCAACTCTCTCTTTCTCTTCTGTCGCTCCCCCCTCACTTGCTCATCAGTTTGTTGCAAGGCTTGTTCCTAGCAGCACTTTCGCACACCTGTTGGTCTCTGAAACTCCACAGGTATACATCCACCTGGTAAACAGAAAGCTGTATTAATAAGTTAAATAAGCAAGCAAACAAAACAAAACCAAGCTAGCATTTGAGAATGCAAACTTCCTACTCCCAGGATTTCCTTCTCACACATGCAAGGCTCATGGAAAATTTTCTCCTTACCAAGGATTTGGCCATTTATCCTAATGGGCTGTTCTCACCAGGTACGTCTTTCACCTTCTTGTAGACATCACATGTGCATATGTGTCTAACCGCTCCAGACCACCGCCATGGAGCAGATTATGAGGAACAAAGGCCATTAACCTTCCGGTACTCAGGAGTGAGGTAACCTGCAGAAACAAACAAGGATGAATGAACTGACTAATGAACAGGACAGGAAACGAAACCAGAAAAACAAACAGAGAACCCAACTGGTGATCAAACAAAAGAGCACAGCTACCTGCCGAACCCTGGAGTCTGGTGCTCAGCTGGGGCCCACCTGTTGAACAGGTGAAGGGAAGCAGTCAAAACTGATGGCTTTTCTGGGTCCCTGCTCCCAGTCCTTCCTCTCTGCCACACCTTGCGTCTGGGACTCTGTGCTTTCTTCCCTGGCAGAAGATCTAAATAAATACTTTATTACCAAGAGGGCAAAGACGGGGCAGTGAGAATAAAACAAGCAGCAAAAAGGACGGGCTTAAATTTATCAAAGGTGCAATTTTCAGTGGATTCAAAGAAAACCTGTTTCTTGATCATCAGATTTGAATATTTATTAGAAGTGAGAATGTCATTCAAAGCAGGTAAAAATAAATATTTCTAATCATCTCAAAATACAGAAATCCTTTCTTTGGGAGCTCTAATGCAAATGGACACGCACATGTCAAGTAATACTAACAAATGTACTAAGCACCTACTCTGAGCGAACTATTATGTTATGACACTACAGGGAGCCGGTGCTAGAATGTACATATGAAATATAGTTTATTAAAGACCCTCAAGCATGTGTAAAGATGCTGGAACATATTCTGATTATTAACACTCATTTCCCAAGTGTTTATTTGGGTAGGTGGGGAATTGTGGGAAGATATGTATAAAGCTCGATCTCCAAAGGGGGGCACAATGAGTTTAGCATTTTCTGACTTGCCTTTAGCTTTTCATTGCGCAAGTACACTGAATTCCATTGTTCAAGGGGAATTATATTTGCCCTGCTCGAAGACATGCTTCTACATTTGTGTGAGTGGAGAGCGTCAGAGGCAAGTTAGAATTGTCTCTGTATTACTTCCCTTTTGACTGATCAGAAAGGGAAGTGGTTTGCATTGCTGAGGAAGTGAGGAGAATGCGGAGAACTTGAGCCATGTGATCATGTGTATTTCTAAAATCTGAAGCACATATTAGGGTCTATTACGAGCACCTGGTGAAAAGAGGGCACACTGTCAACCACAATATCTGGGACATCCTTAAAAACAAAAAACAAACCAATTTTGAAACAAACAATTTGAGACGAAACAGAAATGGCTCCCATTGCTGTTCTTGGAAGTGAGCAATGTCTGCCTAGTGCCTTCTGAGAAATATCCTTTGCCTCATCTTCTTGCTTATTTTTAATCCAAACTGTCTTACTGAATTTTGTCCATCTTTTTTAGCACCTTAATTCTGTGTTACATCAAGGTGGAGGGCAACAGGTAGGCAAAGAGATGTGGAATAGACCAGTCTGGATGAGGAAATGGAGACGCAGCCTTCCAGAGCTCCTTTTTGGCTATGTAGCTGTTCGGCCTCACTCCATTCCTTTCATGATACAAAATTTAAAAATCCTTCCTAACTCTCCAAATACAAACTGTTCGGGCTTTGCTTGCAGGAGAAATACAAAGCTGTGGCTCCCTTATCCTTAAATGTTCTGAACCCGCCCTGTGGATGTTCGCCAAGGGATACAAAGTCCACCTCTCTCTATTTATGTGGTCTTTTAAGCAGAACACACTACAAAGTAGCTTCAGACTCAAACTTATCAAACTGTGCTTTTATATCTACCTTAGGCCATTTTGCATTTAGGTAAACCTGCCCTGTACTTTCCCATCTTCACATCTTTGCCCAACTTAGTGTCTGTACTTGGGGTGCTTTTCCCTAATCACCTCCATGCCAACTTAGAGAGAAGTCATACTTATTTCCCCATATCAAGAAAAATGCCACCCCTTCCAGGAAGTCTTGCCAAATCACCCACATGAGTTCGCTCCTGTTCCAAAGCCCAGAAACACACAGAACAGGCACGTGATCTGCACTGCATGAGAAACATCCACTGCTGCTGTTAATTACCAGAGTCAGTTCCCAGTCCTCGCACGTCTCCTGGAGAACCGTCCTTTTTGCTGACCCTCTACACTACCAAGCATAGCAGCCCTTTCCAGGGATTGGATATTCCAGATACCAAAAATCCTCATTGCCATTGAGTTGATTCTGATTCATAATGACCTCAGAGGACAGCTTAATACGGCTCCTGTGTGTTTCTGAGACTAGAGTCTTATATGGGAGCAGAAAGCCTCCCCTTTCTCCTTTAGAGGGGGTGTGGTTTCTAAACGCTGGCCCTGCAGTTAGGCCAATATGTAGCCTGCTCCACCACCAGGGCGCCAGGATTTTCCAGATAACATGTCCAAAATACATAAGATGAAAATTTTGCCATCCACCCATCTAAGATTATACTTTTATGTACAATTAGACTGGGATTATACTTCATCCAAGACGGATTTTATTGTTCTTCCAGGAGTCCATGGTACCTTTAATACTGTCCACCAGTACCATAGCCAGCACCGATTCTTCCTTGTTAATTATCCAACATTCATATGCCTATGTGCAGATTTAAAATTCATGGCTCCTAACATAAGAATAATCATTTCTTATGAGGCAACTATAATTACCCTCATGTAAGGATCACTGAGGATAAAGGTGCTAGAGCCAAGCATGGTAAAAAAGTGGATGGTGCCTGGCTATCAGAAAGACTAGCATCCAAAGGCTTAAAAGGTCTCAAACAAGCAGCCATCTGAGTGAGGTGACAGCCAAGTCCACATGAAAGAAGCACAGTAGCCTGTTTTTATCTAAGGATCATAAACAATAAAATTCAAGACAAGAGGAGGGAGTTGTATTAGAATTTAAATGCTGAGCATCTCGAGGAGGTTTCAGCACAGAGACCCTGGGTCCGAAAGACATACTCTTCTCCCAGTTCTTCTTTCTTGGCAGCAGTCAGATCTCTTTGATCTCCACTCAATTGTTCAATTTCTTTTGTCTTTTAACGAGAGATTGACAAGAAAGCTATGGATGGCACTTAGAGTCCAAAATATATTCGCAGAGCGCTCATTCAGCTTAAAGCTCCTTTGAGTTCCCTTGGATTATTGGCCAGGCATTAGTCTTGCTCTTAAAGGATATCAGAAAGTGTATTAACACGTGTATCAATGCAGATAGTTAGGCTAAATTTTAACATGTTATGATTTATTTTCCTTTCTGGCCCATTATCCCCCAAAAGCATTTTTATTAAAATCTAATCTAGAGATCAGACCATTAGTATTGTACAATTGGTACCAAAAGCAGTTTCAAACATTTTCTTCCTTCTTGAGCCATTTTTAATTTGTTCTAGTTTTTATTATTTTCTGGGGTTTTTGGATTGAAGATTTTAGTTTTATTTTTTCATTGTAATTTTATTTTATTTTAAAAATCATTTTATTGGGGCTCTTACAACTCGTATCACAACCCACACAAACATCAATTGTGTGAAGCACACTTAGACATTTGTCACCCTCATCATTCTCAAAACACTCGCTTTCTGCTTGGACTCCTGGAATCAGCTCCTCATTTTTCTTCCCCCCTCCCTACTCCCCCTTCCCTCATGAACCCTTGATAATTTATAAATTATTATGTTATCATATCTTACACTACCCGGCATCTCCCTTCACCCACTTTTCTGTTGCCCATCCCCCAGGGAGGAGGTTATATGTAGATCCTTGTAATCGGTTCCACCTTTCTTCTTCACTTTCCCTCTTCTCTCCTGGTATCGCCACTCTCACCACTGGTCCTGAGGGGTTCATCCGTCCCGGATTCCCTGTGTTTCCAGCTCCCATATGCACTGCTATGCTTCCTCTGGTCTCACCAGGTTTGCAAGGTACAATTGGGATCATGATAGTTGGGGGGAGGAAGCATTTAAGAACTAGAGGAAGTTTGTGAGTTTCATCAATGCTACACTGCACCTTGAGTGACTCATCTCCTCACCACTACTCCTCTGCAAGGGATGTTCAGTTGTCTACAGATGGGCATTGGGTCCCCATCATGCACTGCCCTCATTCATGATGATATGATTTTTTATGTGTTTTATTTTGTAGTTGTTTTTGGAAGTTGTTATACAGGGTTCTCTAGAGAGACAAAACCAGTTAGCTAGTAATTGTATATATGTGTATATATATAGATAGATAACACAAGAAATGAACAGTTAAATTATATACAGATAGATATATAATACAAGAAATGAATAGTTAAATTATAAAGCAGTACAAACGGCTCAGTGCAACTCCCCTGAGACAGTTGTGAGACACTAGCAGTCCTTTCAGTCTTGAGGGCTGCCAGTTAGTCCTCTGAAGAGAGAGAGCTAGGCTATCTCAGTACAGGCAGCAAACAGCAAGGCAGGTCACCAACTGTCAGCCAGGTCACCAACCATCAGTCCCCAGCTCCAGAGATGTACATTCCAATCGTGTGGTCTTAAAGGAACCTCAACTTACAGCGACACAGTCCACCGGCTAGGTATCCCACAGGTAGTGTAGCCTGTAAATTGAGTCACAGAACAAGCAAGGCAGCCGTACACTGGTCTGATGATCAAAGAACGAGAGACAAGAAAGGTGAGACTCACCGAGCCATTTATCTCTCCACCCTTCAATTAATCCCACTTGTGTTTATTCGCCAGACTGGCACAGTAAACTAAGTATCTCAGGAAGCATTTGTATGATTTTCTTTATATGAAGTCCATGAGAGATAAATCCATAGAGGCAGTAATTAGAATAATGATGTCTTATTGGTGATAGCACGGAAGGAAAACAGACAGCTATAACAAGGAGTACAAAATGAAGGAACATGTTCTAAAATTGATTAAAGTGATAATTGTACACTCTTTAATAAATTCAAACTATTATAAATTTTAAAAAATAAACATATATATAATGGCTTAAGTCAAGTCTAGGGTTCCCCTTAATCTACAAAGTGACCTCTTAACTCTGTAACAACTTTAAAATGGTCTTTTGCAGCAGATTTGTCAAATGCAATATGTCCTCTGATTTCTTACTTCCTTGAGTATTGACTGTGGATCCAATTCAAATGAAATTCTTCATGACTGTAATCCTTTCTCCATTTATTATGATGTTGTCTCTGGGGTTATGTGTGAGGATTGTTGTATTTTTAATATAGAGTTGTGGTCCATAATGAAGGTGACCGTCTTACATCTACATCAAGTCTTCCTAATTTTCAGCAAGCAATGGTGCATAAGTTGTATATCAAAAGTTGTTAACGGAGACATCTTTGGATAGCTTTACTTTATATTTGTCAAAAGTCCTCCTATCTATGTTGACCCTCCACTCTCAACACTCCCCGTCCACAGCAACTAGTGCAAAGTCATCGCATCTTGACAAAATGGTGGTGTGAACATCTGTGGATGAGCATTATGGCAGTGCATGAGAATGAACAGAGGATGGAATTTAAGCTTGGAAAACCTGAGTTTGGGTCTTATCTGGGATACATTTTTAGTCTTCCTGAAACTCTAGTTTTCATTTGTGTAATCATCAAAAGTAACTCACTTCACTGGGTTATTGTGAGGGTTAAATGAATTCATGAATATTCCAGCGTTTGGTTAACTGTAGCCACTACAATGATGTTATTTTCATGACCAATGCTAAAAGAATTGTATATATGCAACAACAGTAGTTGTTCTTGGTACTGGTCCATTGCAGCAGTGGCATAATTCTAACCCAGTCTTATTTTAACATGTCTCTATATCTCTTTGTTACCTAGCAGCCTAAAAACATTGTTTCACTTCCCATCCATCCCAGTAGCTTTTTCTAGCCTTCATAACTATTTTATCATCTCCAAATAAGGCTTAGAAACCATTGTAGAAATAGAAAACTGGAGCACCTTCATAAAGTTGTATTCAAGGGAATATGTTAATAGTTTAAAGAATTCTGATTAAATTTGGGTTCTAAAAATATAAATAAATTTGGGTTCTGGAGCTTGTTATTCTTCTATGGAATATTTGTATGGGGAACGCCCATGGTTTATAAACAACAGTTCCCTAATGGTCCCTAAAAAAATCACCGTTAAAAAAACAAGGGCCCTAGAACAAGAACCTGGGTTACATGTACCTCCAGTAACGAAGGCCTGGTCTAGAGGACTGGAGGGTCAGGATGTCCAATGAGGAAAGGAGGGAAACCCACTGAGAGAAACTTTATAAGCCAAGAGAATGGATCCCACATGCAGTGGTGCATCTTTCCGTGGGCCATTCTGATAGCTCTCTGGCTTTAGCTCCATACTAGACTAAAACATGGCTCATATATTAAAATAACAGTATTTTTACAGAAAAAAATGCTAAAAAAAAACCCAAGTCATAATTGGTTTGTGAGCCACAAACAAGGTATAAAGGAGAGAGAAGGCGGCTCTTTCTCTCCACAGTTCAGAGACTATTGAGAGAGAAAGCAAGGGTATGAGGTTTCTCTGTAAATTGGAGGGGATTGACCCACTGCACTGGAAAGTGCTGAGTCACTGCTGAGATCAGGAGGGACAATTCCACTGTAGATGCTGAGGAATGTGTCGTCTGGAACACATGGGAGCCTTCCCAAAGGGCACTCTAAATTTGAGTGGGGCTGCCACTATTCTGTGGTAAGGACCAAGCCAAGGGTTATTATTTGGATTCTCAGACTCTTCCTTTGGAGTTACACTTGAGAAACATGGGTGATTACTACATCACCTTCATGGGTGGCACCTGTCTGTACTTTGGCCGCACCCATGGCACTCACCACTGCCACCCGGAACAGTATAAAAAGTTACTCCACTTTTCTCCCTTTTTTTTTTTTTAACTCCAGCTCAATTATAACATTTCCACATGCACTTCTTGGGGCAGAAAAGGAGGTGGGGTGCCCCCAAGAGACTTGAAGGGCTTCTTGGTCTTGAATTGTAACAAATACCCGCTTTCCCACGGAAATAAAGTTGTGCATTGTGTATGACTTCCAGTGGTTTTGTGTGATCAAAACTTTATTGAATTGATCACTTCATTCTCAGAAGACTGTATCATTTGATTGGATTTGCATTCCACTCAACCAATTTCTTCAACAATACCTGCCAGACCAAGAGTTCCATATGGAAACAAATGTGACGCCCTTATTTTATATTCAAGAGAGGGCCTCAATTGGTGTCAGTGGAATTAAGACATATAACTTAAGGATCATCTAATTGAGTCCATTCTATTTTGAGATAAGGAAAACCTTCCCAGGCTTAAGTCTTCAATAACCTGTTTTCAATAACCTAATTCTAAGTACACAGCACACACCACTAAATTCAATCATACATTAGTCCATCAGTAGGCAATACAGTGAGATCATCATGATCACTAGCATGCGTTCCTTAATTCCATTAAGTGGTCGACACGGTAGCATTTTTATTCCCTCTCCAAAGAGCCCAATAGTTAAGTATTATTTCCTTTGTGTTAAAAATAACAAAGATATAATTCGGAAGAAATCAGAATGGACTAGCTGATAAATTATGTATAGCAATTTCTAGCAGCCTGCCAATCTGTTTTGTAAGGTAGTTGAATCTTAATGTTTAATGAAGGAACCTATGAAAATCTGCTAGGGTGAAAGCCATGACCTCTAAATGACACCACAGGAGAGTCCCAGCAGGTTGCCGGGCTGCGTGCATGCCTGGTAGCTCACCAGGGCTTCACCTGTAGCTGACCTTACCTTGCCCAAGCCCAGGGGAGTTGGTTGGTACAAAGGCTGACGAAGACAGGAAAGGAGGAGTGTGAGAGAAGACTCTCTCTGAAAGGGAATAAAACAAACCACCTTGCTGGACCATTGTGCGCTATTTCAAAAGTCTGTTTTGACTAATGCGCTGTGCTATTCAAGAATACATCCTTAATCTGTTGTGTCTGTTTTCCATGAAAAAAAAAGATGGAAAAAATCAAGGACAATGAGAGAGTATTAGTGCATACAAATAGGTGAGGGATGAAAGTAGTTCTGTGGAGGAAGTGGAACAGCAGCTATTAGGAGACTGACTGACTGTCTGAAGGTGCATGTGGTTGAATCCATTTTTACCTTCTACATTTCAGCAAATATGCATTTGACTGGATATGGCCTGGCTCATGTGATTACATCCCTCAAGTTGTTAATGGACCTTTTGCTCTTCAGAAAAATCCAACCTATCTGTGCCATCTGATTTCTTCAATGGGCCTCTTTTTCTAACTCTGTTGCCAGTGGAAGACAAAAGTAGTTTCTTATTATTATTGGCTATGTGATACTTTCTGAGAAAAATGGAAAGAAAGGGTTTTCTCAAAATATTTGTTTAAAAAAAGGTTAATAGCTTTAAAATCAAATATATTCTCAGTAATCAGGGATTTCACCCTAGCATATGTCAGTTGTCATATGGGACAGTTAAATCTTCTTCTTTTAACATGACTGTGGAAGACTTAAAGGAAAATATAATATAGCTTATATTTTGAGTTGTGAAGTATTAATGATGAGAACAACCTTGAAATTATTTGCTTCAAACTCTTACACTGAGATGACTAAACAAGACTCAGAGATATTGAGCGGTTTGCCTAGCAGCACATGCAAGTTAAGGATAATCTCTCACAGTAGTTCCTGTCCTGTGAGCTCTAATTTCTTTTCTAAAAATGTATTATTAATTGGGAGTTAACGCATTCTGTAGTTCAATCACCTCAAGCAGTATTGTACAATTGCTACCGCAGTCTGTTTCCAAATGTTCTTTTTCTTCCTGGACTCCTTGACATTGTCTCCATCTTACCCCACTCGCCACCCTGCCACCCTCCACTGTACACCTGACCCGGAAACCCTTATTCTACTTCCTGTTCCCATAGGTTCATCCATCCTGGGTTGCATACACCCCAAAACAGTGAAACATATAACAACTTCAAGAGGGTGTCCCCCAGTGGCATAACACCTCTGAGATAACCCTAATATGAACAAACCAAACCAAACCCAAACAAAAATACAGAAAATGTTGAAATCCATATCAGGTCCAGCGTGCATCAGAGGGGGAAGCAATCAACAAAGTTCTAACTATTCAAGTCAGGTTTATACCTTTGATCTTCTGTACTCATCTCTCCAATACCCGCCTGTTATTAACCACTTATTCTGCATAGAAGGAGATCACCAGAGGCGTATTTCCTACGTAGTTCCCAAAATGTAATTTGGGCTCCCGCTGTCTTCTGAATTCTCACAATCCCTCCTTCGACTGCATATTATATGATTTACACTCCTCTGGTGGCTGATCATAGTTTGCTTCTTCCATGTGGACTTAGTTGACATCTTGCTTAGATGGCTACTTGTTTGGAGACAAGTCTTTAAGACCCCAGATGCCATTTTATCTGATAGCTGGGAAAATGCATCGATTCCTCTTTGGTCTTCCTTGTTCAATATCCATCTAATTTCTTTGCTACATTTTGCTGTAGCACCCATACCTTCCGTGCTTCCTTCGTGAGGGCAAATATCGAGCAGGGCCATGATGTAAGAACTAATTGTTTGTAAATTGGAGATAGGATTTACTTTGAGCCCCAAACCCATTCCTGGGTCTATGCTTTTTGTTTGTTTGTTATCTGCCTTTGGCTCCCCTTTCAATACCTCCTTGTTATGGTAGAGAGTCTTATTGATCATCCCCCTGGGATGTAACAATCATCCCTTAATATTATCTTTGAATAGTCATAGTACTAATTTTTTAAAACCCTGTAGGCTAATTCCATTTCACAGCACCTGATTCACTTGGACAGAATCAATCCTTTCATGGCTGGATGCCATCCTTTCTACACTCTGTCACATACTTGCAACTCCCACCAGTGCCCTGCACACAAACTTCGTGCCCAGAACAAATGTCTCTCAACAAATGCTTTTCTTAAACCATGTCCTTCCTTGATGCTGGTGTTTGATGCCATCAAGTCAGTCCTGACCCACGATGACCCTACGCACAACAGAACGAAACACTGCCCCGTACTGAGTCAGCCTCACACTGCTTCCATACACCCACTTGTTGCAGCCCTCGTGTGAAGCCATCTTGCCGAGAGCTGTTCTCTTTTCACTGCCCCTCGACTTCACCAAGGCTGATGTCCTTCTTCAGGGACAGGTCTCTCCCGACAATGTGTCCAAAGCACAGGAGCAAAGTCTCACCATCCTTGCCTCTGAGGAGCATTATGGCTGTACATCTTCCAAGACAGATTTATTTGTTCTTTTAGCAGTCCATGGTACTTTCAATATTCTTCTCCAGCACCATAGTTCAAATGCATCGATTCTTCTTCGGTCTTCTTTATTCAATGTCCAACTGTCACATGCATAAGAGGCAACTGAAAATACCATGGTCTGGGTTAGGTGCACTTCAGTCCTCGCAGTAACTTCCTAGAGTCCTCCTTATCCCTATGTAAAATTACCACTAGTAAGTGCTTTTTCTTACACAAACATCAGGAAGTCACTCAATAGAAAATGAAACGCAAAACCTTCCTCTAGTTCCTGAACGCTTCCTACCCTCCAAATTATCATGACCCCAATTCTACCTTGCGGACCTGATTATACCAGAGGATGCACAGCGGTGCAGTAGGGATCTGGAAACACAGGGAATCTAGGACGGAAAAAACCCTCAACACCCGTGGTAGGAGTGGCGACACCAGGAGGGAAGGGTGTAGAAAGGGAGAGCCAATCTTGGACATCTATGTGTAACCTCCTCTCTGGGAGATGGGCAATGGAAGGTGGGTGAGGGGAGACGCCGGGCAGTGTAAGATAAGATATAATACTTATTTATAAACTATTAAGGGACCAGGGGGAAGGGGGGAACGGGGAGGAAGGTGGAGGGGAAAAAAAGGGAACTGAGCTGATTCCAGGAACCCAAATGGAAGGTGAATTTTGAGAATGACAAGTGCAACGAATGTATAAGAGTGCTTTGCTCAATTGATGTATGTATGGATTGTGATAAGAATTGTATGAGCCCCAATAAAAAGATTTATTAATTAAAAAAAGAAAATGTTCATGCTGACCGAGAGCCTCTCTTAATTTAAAATATGGTAAGATAATGACAATATATTTGAGAAAAAGAGAGCAAATGCACTGGGGAAGAGGCTTTGAGGGGACCCAGGAGTCTTCTTCATGAGTGGAGAAGAAAAGAAGTTGTCATCCATTTGTGCAAAGCATCAAACCACTTTAATCAGACAAAACTGAGTTTAACTTAGCCAGCAAGGACATTATGAATCACAGGGGCGGTGAAAGGTGAAACTCCGTTTGAGACTCATAATTAGAAAATTGTGCAGAGAAATTGCTTGTGTAAAATAAACTTTCTGTTGGGTTGCGACATGCTGGAGAGGCAGGTGGAGACGGCTTGAAAAATCTGAGTGACTGAAATTCCTACAGTTTTTGCAAAAGGCTTTATGAATTGAAATCTTAATCCATGTCTTGGCTACATAACTTCCTAGAGCTCGTTGGATAATGATCTAGTCTGAAGAATGGCCAACGACACTGATAATATTGTAAATTGGACATTCCTTACATACAAATGGATTTTGAGCTGTTAGTGAAGCTCACTGGCTTTCGATATGACTATCCACTGAGTCAACCCTGGAAGAATATAGTGAAGAAATAAAAGAATTTATTTCCTGTGGATTAAAAAGGAATTGAAATGAAAAATCAAATGACCATGGTTCATTCATAAAAAGAACGTCTTGTCCTTTAATTTTGGAGCATTCCAAAGTTCTAGAAAAATAAAGAAATTGTATAATAAACACCCAGACACCTCTCACTTAAATTTGATAATTTTTAATGTTGCTGTTCTTATTGCATATATTTTGTTTCTGATAAAGTCTTTTAAATTAAACTATACACATCACCTTTAAACACCAAATATGCATTTTTTTAAGAGAAAAGAGGATAAATTCTACAGAACCACAATAGTGCACTAAGGTTGCCCTGAGAGGCCTGGCTGTGCACTTCTGGACAACCAGCCCCAGGGATGCACGGAGCACATTCCCTGCTGACTTTGACACATATGAGATCACCATGCCCCAAATAAACATGGTGTCACCTGTTTTTCTTTGGATCAATATTTTTTCCCAAAACTCAATCCCTAGTGATATTTCTCCCAAGGCTTTATTTTCCATCTGGTTATTTTCCATCTCATTTGTTTAAATTAGTTTCCAATTAAGACCCCACATCACAACAGAAAAGAGGGTGAAGGGACATGTCGGACAGGGCAAGATATGACAAAATAATAATTTATAAATTATCAAGGGTTCATGGGGGAGGGGGGAGTGGGGAGGGAGGGGAAAAATGAAGAGCTGATGCCAGGGGCTTAGGTGGAGAGCAAATGTTTGAGAATGATGAGGGCAATGAATGTACAAATGTACTTTACACAATTGTTGTATGTATGGATTGTGATAAGAGTTATATGAGCCCCTAATAAAACGATTAAAAAAAAGACCCCACATCATATTTGGCAGTTATGACTTAGAATCTTTGTACTCCAAATGAATATCCCCCTCCCCTCCTTTGCTCTTCCCTACATTGAAACTTTGTTTCTTTCTTTCTTTTTTTTAACCTACAGGTTGAAGAGACTAAGCCAGTTGTCCTTTATAATGTTCTGTTCTGTTTTTAACATTTATTTTATTCCACTTGTTTCCTATAAAGTGGGAGTTGGGTCTATGGGTTCAATCAAACCTATCATGCTGCCATCTAATCAATTCTAACTCCTAGTGACTGTAGATCTTTATAAGAGCAGAAAGTCTCAGCTTTCTCCAGAGGAACAGCTGGTGGCTTGAATCACTGACCTTGAATTATCAGCCTAACACTTAAACCATAGCCCGACCAGGCTAGATTTGGGTTAAACTTTTTTTTGGTTAGAAATATTTCTTTAAAATAGAGAGAATTTTAATCTCCCTATAAACTCAGTGCCATTGGGGTGATTCTGACTCACAGTCACCCTATAGAACAGAGTCCAGCTGGCCCTGTGGCTTTCTGAGGCAGGGACTCTTCACAGAAGCAGAAAGACTTACCTCTTTCCCATGGACCAGCTGGTGGGTTCGAACTGCTGCCAATGAGGTTAGTAGCCCAACACGGAACACCCTGTGCCACCAGGGCCCCACTGCTGCGTTATTTGCCCAACACTTATCCTTTGCATCTAGTGACCCATGAAAATGTGTGATTTTGGTCATAAAAAAGGTTTGCCGTGAGAATGTTAGTGATATCTTTATTTATATTTACTCCGAATTGGAAGCAACTGTAAGCTGGAAAATGGATAAGTCAATGTGCACATCCTTACAGGAGGATGGTGCTAACAGAAAACATGGGGGAAGGGAGACAGCGGTCAGTATGCGAGATGAAAATACTAACAATGTGCAGTCTGTCAGGGGGGTATGAAGGTAGTGGGGGATGGACGGGGTGGGTGGGGAGAAGAGCTGATACCAAAGGCTCAATAGAAAGTAAATGTCTACAAAAGAAGGAGGGCAATATGTGTACAAACATGTCTGATTCAATTGATGGATGGATTCTGATAAGAGTTGTACGAGCCCCCAGTAAAATGATTTTAAAAAAGAATTAATTATACACACATCAGTATGGATGGATCTCAAAAGCATGATGTTGAGTGAGGGAAGCCAGTCCAAAAGACTCATACAATAATCTATATAATTCCATTGATTTGATGTTGTAGAACCTGCAGAAGTTAACCTAGGACATTCAAACCCAGAACAATGATCGCTGCTGATTCAGAGGCATTGACTGACTCTAAAGGAATGTAAGGCAAGTTCTAGGGTGATGGAAAGATCTATATATTTTTTTATTAAATCATTTTATTGGGGGCTCTTACAATACATACATGCATTGTGTCAAGCACTTTTGTACATATATTACCATCATCATTTTCAAAGCATTTCTTTCTATTTCAGCCCTTGATTTCAAACAACCCCCAACTCAGGGGGATGAATGACAGAAAATTGAGTGAAGGGAGACAGCGAATGATGTAAGATATGAAAATAATAATTTATCAATGGTTCATGAGGAAGGGAAAAAGATCTATATCTTGATTTGGGAATGGTAACATGGGTGCATAGACTTCTCAGAATTCCTTGAACTACTTGGAGTATTCTAGTATGTAAACATTATCTCCCTGGTAGTGCAGTGGCTTAAGTGTTGGGGTGCTAAACTAAGGTTGGCAGTTGAAACACACCAGCTGTTCCGATGGAAAAAGAGAAGCCAGTCTGCTTTTGTAAAGATTTACAGTCTCAGAAACCCAATGGAGCATGTCTAGTCTGTTCTATAGGATCCCTGTCATTCATAATCAATTCACTGGCAGTGGGTAAATGGTGTCTAGAAACCCTAGTGGGACCGCGGCTGCTAAACACACATCAGTGGGTGGAATCTACCAACCTCTCTGAGAGGTAAAGGTGTGTCTAGTCTGCTTCGGTCAAGGTGACAGGCTTGGAAACCACGTGGCTTTCTACAGGTCTACTCTGGTCCATAAGACAGGTTGACTCAGTGGCGATGGGTTGGATTGGAAAAGAAAATCTCAATAAAAAAAGAAACGTAGGTGCTTCTCCCCATAAGAGCCCCGGAAGAGCAGCAGTTAAGTGCTTGACTGCTAACTGAAAGGTGTGTGATTGCGAGACACCCAGTGGTTCTGTGGGAAAAGGACCTGTTGATAGGCTACCGTAAAATTACAGCTGAAGAAGCTCATGGGGCAATTCTCTGTCGCGGTTGATGTAGCAGCTGGAGTTAAAAATTGCTTGGACGGCACCTACAACGACACGGACTTCATACTGAATCTCAGTAGGCACCTGAGATCAGGTTATTTCACTATGAGTGACGCTAAGGTTGGTTCCTGGAAAACGTAGACACTTTAGAGCATGGGGAAAGTTCCAAGATCTAAGGGACCCACTAGAGACAGCATGCTGTACTTTTCTTTCTCTCCCTCTCTTTCTTTTTCTCAAAATTAAATGGAGCCTGTTGAAAAGGTGAAGGTAGTTCTCCCTTTATTGTGAAAGAAGGGCAGTATGGTGGGTCTGGATGACCAAGAAGGAATGGCCCATTTAACAGTAAAGTAGAAAGGAGATGCTGACCCCCAAAGATGAGAACGCCATGAGAAAAGAATGGAACAATGAAAAACGAAACAGGCCCCAGGGATCCTCCCTCTCACAGATGCAGCGCCCCCAGTGGTTTCCAGTCGATCATCTTACAGCAGCAGAGACTGGAGTGCACTCTGCTCAGAGACCAGGAGGGACCAGGAGTCCAGGAGGTGGACATCAGGTGTGACAGTCAGCGTCTGCCCCAGTGGGCCCTGGCAAGGTGGTTCTGCAGCTCAGTGCTCCACAGACTCTCTTACTTGATGCCCATGTGCATCTAGCAAGCCCTGGACTTCTGACCAGGGAAGTGAGCTAAAGGCAGCTTGCAAAGATGGACACACAGCTTGGACTAATTCTAGCCGTTGGATGGCACTCAGCACTCCTCAGGATAAGGGGGCTGTGGGGTATGTGTGTGTGTGTGTGTAAAGAGAATCTGAAAACCCACTAAAAGGTTTTGCCCTCACCATTTCCAGAGGGATTATTGCTTCATGGACAGCAATTTAATCATACCATGTAGTGAAACAACAGCTACACAAAAGGAAATGTTGGCGTCACCTAGAGGACAGAGACTTCTGAATCTGATTTCTTTATAATGGCCTGTCAGTCTGCAGGAAGACCTGAGTATAAAATCCTCAACTTAAAACCTTTTCTCTCATATTAGATCAGGAAGCAGTAGGAAAGGGGCTCACTCTCATACCGCAAGAGGATTTTTCACTTTATGAAAGCCGTCTGCAGAGGTCTCCTTATATCAGGATGGGGAATGTCTGACCCGCAGGCAGTGTAGGGCCCTTGAAATCATCAGTACCAGTTAATATCAAAAGACTTGCCACAAAAAAATCCAATCCATCCATCCCAATAGGGTTTTGTTAATTAAATGTTTGACCAGTATGGCCTGGGATGATATTATAAATGTTCTAATGCCCCTTGGCAGAAAAAAGATTCCTCGCCCACTGCCTTAAATCAACTCACACAACAGGCTGGCATAGTCCTGGCAATTCATTCACTGCCTCCCAACGGGCAAGAACATTCTCAAGGCATATACACCTCCCATGAGACTGGACGAGATTCATATGTTTTTTGTCATGCATCACTTTATGAAATCCTCATCTCCTAAACAGTCTGGTGCCTTCAGTCTTTAATCTTCTGAAAATTCTCCTTATGGAAAGATTTGAGAGAATTTTAAGACATTTATTGAATGCTATGTCCTTATGTGAAAGTATAAAGCATGCTAAAAGAATATTGTCTTAGCAGAAACTGAACTATTGAAATATAATCCTTCTCTGTAGACTCTCATGATATGAACCATTTTTTATTTGCTTATTCATTAAGACCCCCTGAATATCTTCCCCCCAAAATAACTGAAGTGACTTACAAAATAGGAGCAACTCCTGCCTACAAAATAAATAGCAAATCAAGTTAAAATAAAACAAACAAATATGAAGATAAAAGGGGGACAAAGACTAGGGCATGTCCATGGGTCCTGTCTAGTATAAGAGGCAGGCAGAGATTTAGCCTTGAGACCCCTGGAGGCTAAAAACTAAAAGAATACGCAATATGAAAGCATCAAAATATCAAAGTAATGAAAGTAAAATGAATGTCAAGATAATTCCTCTTGTGGATCTACTAAAGAGGACAAGGTGCATCCCTGGTGATTAAGGCTTGGTTAACAAAAATAGCTAGACAGTACATCCTTCAAGTTGTCTTCCTGGAGCTCTATAGCTCATATTTATAAAGTTGGTAAGAAATGGAAAGTAGAGAGTGAAGGTTATAGTCTCTAGCATGAAGTAAACCAACTTGGCCATTGCACTTATTTGGGGTCAGATATTCTAAGCACTGTGCTGGCATACATATATATATATAATCTCATTTAGTCCTCATGATAACCCTGTGAAGTTACCATTTTCATTTTTGCATATGAGTTAAAGAGCACAGGGAGCTAAAATAACTTGTCAGAGGTTGAATAACTATGACCGGTACATCATAAGGAATAAAACTAGGTCATCTGACTCCACTGTGCTATGCTGATGTCAAGCATGTAGGTACCTTTCTTTATAATGGGTCTTAAAGTGGGTTGCTGGGAAAGGGTAGAATAAAAAAAAAGAAAGGCGAAGTATGACTAATATTTCCCCAACCTAAGAAACCTTTCTATATCCCATGTTTGGATATGCCCATCTTATCCCTGAATAAATGTGATTCCCCCTCCCCCCGCCCTTATTAACAGTCTCAACATGCTTGGTAGAATATGTCCAGAATACATTTCTTCATTGTGGGAAAGGCCCAATCAGAAGGGCCTCCAGCAATGCTGTCATTCAGGTTGCTCTATTTTGCAGCATTCCAAGTTGACCAAAAAATGCAGTCAGTAGCCTATTAAAGATAATTGATGTTGGCGGGTGTTTCTCTTTAGTCCACTGATGGTCCTCCCTGTTAGATAGTTCTCAGAAGTGTGCTCCCTGGGCCCGCAGCATTAGTGCCACCGGATGTTTGTTGGGAATGTACATTCAGGGACCCTACTCCGGAGTATAGTCGTGTTTTGACTCCGTTACTTTGAATTTGTCATCCAAAAAGGTCACCGTGCTTGGTAAAGGGTTGAAGAGAATGAGAGGAACCATCATTAGAGAGACTGTCATGAGCCCCAACTTAGAAGATGAAAGTGGTCACAAAGAGAGAACAGAAGATAGCCGTTGAATTTGAACTGAATGGACAGCAACTGACAACAGACGTGCCAATTTAGGAAGTGCAGGGTCCGTGCCCAGTAAGTTTGTGTTATAATGAAACCTTTCGGGGATGACGATGTACTCTAACATTTGAGAAACTGTCTTAAACCATGATGACTGGAGGGCTGTACCGAAGCATAGCACCATTTTTACGTCTCAAGATATGTTAGTATGTCTTAAGGGACCTTGGCAATGTCTTCATAGGGTTCAATTCCCTTTTTTATAGATGAGAAAACTAAGGCTTAAGGAAGTTGAGTGATTTCTCTGAGATAATAGAGGAAATTAATAGATGAAATGAGGCTTGGACCCAATTTCCCTAGCTCCAGATTCGAGGGCGTTGGTCCTCTAGTGCCCACAGTTCCAGTTCCTTCTGTAGCAATATTCCTTTCATCCCTGTCTGCAGTCTTTCCATGGGTGCAACCTTATACACGTGACTGTGATAGTCACTTCCCTGAGTCTTTCTCCTCCTTGTAGTGGGTCCACCCAAGAGAGTGAAGAAGCAGGTATTATTGGATGTGACTCACTCTCTCACACAATCATCTTCTGCATTTATTAAAAAGACTTCAACCTGATGGGCACGCATTAGAATTCCAGATATACAATGTTTTGAGTATTTGCAGAAGCACTTATGTTCAATTTCCTGATGAATAATAGGGTAAGATTTCAAATCATTACTTATAAAGATCGCCAGGAGATGGAAAAATCTAAAATGATGCCCCTTGGTTGGAATTTTTAGCTGAGATTTCCAAACATTTCAAATATATATGAATGTTTTCCATATATGAAAAACCTCCTTGGTACCTTATTTTCCTCTTGTAACATAATGCCTATTTAAAATAATTGTTACACAAATTCAGTACAATAATATAAGTAAAACCCAGTGCTTTATATAAAGCAAATTCCAAATAAGGGTTAGTTCGTTCTCCCTTCTGCTTTTGTAGTCTTGTCTGTGTTAATATTCAATGTCTTATTGGAGGTACAATTTTGTTATTAATGATTTTTAAAAGAAATCTAACATACAAGTAGTTTTCTTTTGCTCTATAAAAATATTCTGGCCAATATCCTCTCTTTGAACCTGTCTTGTGGTTATTCTAAGGAAGTTTCTCTGTTTTGCATTATTTGGATTTCTCCATCCTAAATCTCCATCACCTTTCTGCATGGAACTGTAACCAGATGGCATATCTTATCAGAAGATGTCTTCTGCTTAGGTTCAGAAGAGTGGATTCCCTATGATACGCTTTTGAGTAAGTCAGTAATATATAGGCCAATAATTTAAGTTCATATTATAACATACAATGACATATATTGGATGAGGTTTGAAATACCAATTGCCTCTAGAATTTTCTCATGGTTACTCAAATTCTATAAAGTTCACATAAGAATTTCATATTTTTAAAAAATAAATGTAGTTCAAAATTTAGGGATTGAGCTTTATACTTTTTTAGGTGTCAAGCTGTTCTTTACAAAGCCTGTTTGTGCCTTACAAGAAAATTGTTGGAAATAATTGATAGATCCAGCAATAGGCTTCAAGATCAACATACAAAAATCAATTGAATTCCTGTATAATAACAAAGAAATATGAAAAGGAAATCAAGAGAGCATACAATTTACCATAGCCACCCAAAGATTAAATACTTAAGAATAAACCTAGCCGGTTAAACAAAAAACTTCTACAAATAAACCTATAAAATACTAATACAAAATAATACTACCACAGAATACTTCTACCTAAGTGGAAGAACATACCATGTTCATGGATAGGGAGATTTAACATTGTGAAAATGTCCACAGTACCAAAAGCCATCTATAAATATAATGTGATTTTGATCCATGTCCAAGCATCATTCTGTAAAGACATAGGAATAGGAATTTCCAATGTTAAATGGAAAGGAAGAGACCCAGGATAAGCAAAGCATGACAAGAAAAGAACAAAGTAGGATACCTCTCACTTCCCAACTTCAAAACCTATTATGCAACCATGGTTGTCAAAAACAGCCTGGTACTGGTAGAACAATCATTACATAGACCAGTGGAACAGTATAGAGACCCCAGAAATAAATCTACCCACCTACAGACAACTGGTTTTGACAAAAGTCTTAACTAATGAGGATGGAGAAACTATATGACCCAGCAACCACGCTACTTGGTGCATGCTCTACAGAAGTAAAGAGCATAGTAAGAGCAGACAGATGTACACTCATGTTCATGGCCGCCCCGTCCACAATAGCAAGAAAATTGAAACAATTTAAATATGCATCTGTGGATGAATGGGTAAATACACTTTGATACATATTCACAATGGCACATACATACGCACGCACAGAATGCTGAAATGTCATGACATAGATTGATTGGGAGGACATTATGCTGAAAGAAGCTAGTCAACCACAAAAAGAAAATATTGTTTTAGACTGCTGTTATTTAAAAGAAAATCAAACTAAAGGCACTTACACTAAAAGAACCCGATTTTGATAAGTGTTGACTTGGGTGACATGAGATGGGAAAAAGAAAGGGGGAAGGGAGCAGAGGAAGCCACTGAAAAGTTTAAGTTGTTTGAATGGTTGAATGCAAAAATGACGTTCTGATATGCCAAGCAAATGCACATTAAAATGTGTTTTAAAAGTCTGTAAGTGAATCCTCACCTACCTCACTTTCCTGACTCCTGTCTTTTAATTTACTGACTATGGATAACATTTTTTCATAATACATATTGACCAACTTGTATTTTTCTAATCACAAGGCTTAAGGAAGCTGAGTGATTTCTCTGAGACAGTAGAGTAAATTTATAGATAAAATGAGGCTTGACCCTCCAAGCCACTGACTACTAGTCATTGTAATAGATGGAATTGGAGGACCACAAGGATGGTTATAACCAACTACAGTGGTTTATGGTAACAGATTCTGATTCCCCACGGGGCTCCTGAGAATGCTTTTGGAGGACTGAAGTCAATATTCCCATCGCCTTATAATAGTTCACAGAGGCACCTAGATTTGGAATTTTTATACGTACCCCAAATTGTTTTTGAAATGGATATTTTTCCATTTCCCAAATGCACTAATTTGGCTACTTAAAAGTGGGCACCCTTGACCCAAACATTAGGTCAAATTTAGAAAGTTAGTTTCATTCACTTCCCTTCCAATATATTGTACTCAAAGACAGACATCATTTATAAGACAGGAATACAAATGGATGGCTACTCAGCTCCAGGAGAGCCAGGGAAGAGAAAATCTCCTTTGTGAGGGTTAACTTTCTCAGAATCAGATATTGGTCCGAGCTACAGTTTCATGTCCCCCACCCAGCTGCCAGAAGGGCAGTGAGCGAGGTAAGGGCGATGCTGGAGATAATTGGTGGTTTCTCATGCAGTTCTGTTTACCTCGGAGAATGGCTCAGATTCAGGGGGTGGCTCATCTGTTTGTTTCCCAGGAGTGTCCTCCTCATCAGGTACAAATGACTTGTTGTTCCCCCTGTCCCGTCTGCCTCCTTGGTGACGGATAGACGAGAACTGCTCCCTGTGCTCTGGGACTCTAATGTGATCTGGGTCGGGCTGGCAGCAGCAGGGGAGGGGAGGGTGGGCGAGGCATTGAGGGGAACTAGGGGAAGTTAACACTGGTCCAGCGACAGACTTTCTTGGGAAAGAAAGTGTATTTGTGTTCTAGGGCTAGAGCCCTTCTCTCCCAGCTGTTGTAATTTTGATCTAGCCATGATTGGGGTTCGGCACTACCATCACCCTCGTCAGTGGGAAAATGAGCCGGGGAAATGGAGAACTCAGGACTGCTTGGGATGAAGCAACTGAAAGAAACTAAACATTACAAGGGAGGCGGGGGAAGGAGCTCCACTGCTTTGAGTCTCACTGCAGATACAGGAGCCTTGAAATGAATAGCCATGCCTATGGCCTTTACAGTTCCACTATAGTCAACGAGCTGGAAGTTCAAGTGTACATTAGTCAAAATCACCACATCAGGGGAGGCAATCACAGGACACATCTTCTGCAAGAGGAAACTGAGGCAAGAAGATTAGCAACTGCAACTTCTGTGAGTCCCCATGCTAATATCATTGGTGGAGTGGGGAAATCACCCATCCCCTTAATGCCCACCTTGTGGCTAATTCTTGGGTAGTTGCTCTCTATTCTAAGAGTTCATCTCTCTTGGCTCACAAACTTTCCACCATCTGCTTGTCACAGTGCCTTGAATTTCCCCTACTATTCAAACAGGTGTTTGAATTGCTGCAACTCTCCCTTTTAAAATAAACCTATAAATAATCACCCGGCATTGAGGGTGAGGCTTTGAGGCTTATGTGTTGCCAGTTTATACACAAAATATCAAATGTGTGAAACATAGTCCTCGTTCTGATGCTCACTCACTGCCATTCAGTTAATTCTGACTCACTGGGTCCCTATAGGACAGAGTGGAACTGCCCTTGTGGGTTTCTGAGCCTGTAACTCTTTCCAGAGCACAACGCTTCATCTTTCTCCTGAGGAGCAGCTGGTGGTTTTGAATTGCTGACCTTGCTATTACCAGCCCAACTTGTAGCCCACTATTCCGCAAGGGCTATGAGTTAACCCTATGAGTTAGCGCTATCACACGTGGAGAAACAATGCCAGAGTCACGTGGCTTGTTCAAGTAGGAAAAATGAGGATCAGGGAGTTTAGCAACTTTGCTTCATTTCATAAAGTGCTGAAACTCAGACATCAGTGATGTCTGGTTCCAAAACCTATGCTCACTTTGTGAAATCATGGTCTCCTTTAGACCCTCTCAGATGACACTTCAAACAGCAGCACCTTCATGTGGTATGTTTATCAAAAATGAACAAATCATCTTATTGATTGCAAGAAGAGACATGGACAGGACGAGTGGAAAGAGAACAGACAGTTGGGTTTTAGGAAGCGGGCTTGGAAATAAGAGGGAAGACTCAATAGCCAAGGTAAGCTTTGCCTCATTCATTGTCTTTCTCAAAGCCAGCTCTGTCTGCTTCTACATAATGGGGCTTCTGCCCCTGTCCCTTGAGGACAGTACCACGTGGATATCCCATGTCATCTACCACATCCTTCCTAGGCAAGTGGACATGACTGTCACAAACTTTATCACCCTGGGTGATGCTTCTTAGCACTTCGCCATCATCCTATTGCCTTCTAGCACTGGGAACTGTGAGGGAAAGAACTGTGTCCAGCTCATTTCTGTACCACCAGTACAGTGTCTGGACATATTGGTTGAATATGTTGAATAACAATTATGAGGGTGGTAACTACATCATTTGGATTGGTATTTTCATCACATTGGCCATGATGTTGTTGATTTGTGCCATCCAATCAATTTTCAATTCATAACAACACCCGGTAACAGAAGAGAACTGTCTGCCCCAGGGCAGAGGGACAGGCAGCAGGGTTCCTAGGCTTTAATCTTTATAGGAGCAAATAACCAAGTCTTTCTTCTGCAGAGCTGCTAGATGAATTGAAAGCCAAATGCTTAACCACTGTATCAGTAGAGTTCCACAATGACCCTGGCGGTTACTGTTGGTCAATCTTGACTCATTGTGACCCTCTGTAAAACAGAACTAAACACTGCATAGTCTGTACTCATAACTGTTCCTAGATAACACCCATAGAAGATGAAATGGTTGGTGTTAAACAAAGAGGAAAGGGGAGAGAATGGAAAACATCCTGGCCCACCAAGCCCCGAGGACGATGCACAGAGAGGACCATAGGGTTGGCCCCACATGAGACAGGACATCCCATCCCTCACTTGCCCATAGTGGTACGAGGGACAACACTGGAGGCACAGTACAGGAATTGTGACCGATCTGACCTTATCACACCAGAGCGAAACGCTGAGCATGTGCAACAAAGTAGCCAGGGGAATAAAGTAATGAAATCCCTAGGGAATTCCAAAAACACATTTTGAGGCCAGGGCATGGCACCCCATCAGACTCGACCAGGAAACATTCATAAAGGTCAACAAACAGACCTGGAACTAATTATAAGCTTTTCTTTTTTGTCATTGATTTTGTTCTTTTGGTTTTCTTTTGTTTTGTTTTACTCTGTCTTGTTTTTGTGCTTATTATTGTCTCTGCATGTCTATATAGATAAGATAGGTGGGATAAACAATCCAGAGGAGAAAACAATGGGACTGATGGTTCAGCAGAGACATGGGAGAGATGGAGGCAGGAGAAAGGAGGTGGGTTTTAACAAACGCAGGGACAGTGGAATAACATGTGATCTAAAATCAATGGTGAGAAGGGTGTAGAATGCTGGTTGGGCTTGATCAAGGGCAATGTAACTGAGAGGAATGACTGAAACCCGAATGAAGGCTAAACATGATAGTGGGACAAGAGGAAAGTCAAAGGAAATAGAGAAAAGAACTAGGAAACAAAATACATTTATAGAGGTCTAAATATAAGCATGTACATATGTAAATGTATTTATATGTAACAATAGGGAAATAAATCTATATAAATATATTTATATGCTAAGTACTAAGATAACAGACAGACATTTGCCCTCTACTCAAGTATTCCCTCAATGCAAGAACTATTTGATCAAATAACCAGCATTCTGGGATGCTCACCTTCCTGACATGATCACTGAAGACAAATGGGTGCATAAGCAAAGGTGGTGAAGAAAGCTGATAGTGCCTGGCTATCGAAAGGTATAGTGTCTTGAGTCTTAGTGACTTGAATATAGGCAAGTGGCCATCTAGCTGAGAAGCAACAAAGTCCACATGGAAGAAGCACATCAGCCTGTGTGATCATGAGGTGTTGATGGAATGGGATCAGGTATCAGGCATCAAAACTAAGAACAAAAAAATAACATCAATATGGGTGAGGGGGAGTGTGGAGTGGAGATCGAAAGCCCATCTGTAGGCAATTGGACATCCCCTTACAGAAGGGTCATGGGGAGGAGATGTGCAGGGTAGCACCGATGAAACATACATTTCTCTAGTTCTTTAATGCTTCCTCCCCCCCACTATCATAACTCCAATTCTACCTTACAAATATGGTTAGACTAGAGCATGTCCACAGTTACAGATAAGAGCTGGAAACACAGGGAATCTAGAACAGATAAACCCCTCAGGACTAATAATGAAAGTATCAATACCAGGAGGGGAAGGGAAGGGGAAGATGGTGGGAGAAAGGGAGGACCGATCACAATGATCTATATATAACTCCCTCCCAGGGGGACAGACAAGAGGAAAGTGATTAAGGGAGGTATTGGTCAGTGTAAGACATGAAAAAAAATTATAAATTATGAAGGGGTCATGAGGGAGAGAGAGTGGGGAAGGGAGGAGGAAAAAAAATGAGCTGATACCAAGGGCTCAAGTGGAAAGAAGATGTCTTTAAAATGATGATGGCAGCATATGTACAATGAAACAATGAATGGAGGGATGGACGGATGGATGGATGGATGGATGGATGGATGGATTATGATGAGCTGTATGAGCCCTCAATAAAGTGATTAAAAAGGAAAGAAAAGAAAAAGTTGGTGTTGAGGCAAGAGCAAGAAGTAAGATTTTTCCCTTAACTTTTATTCATTTACAAATACTTATCAAGAGCATTCCAGATGCAAGGCAGCCAAAGATTTAGAAAGCTCTTGTGGAGCTTATAGTGTACACGAGGAGACAAAAAAGATTGCCACTCTGTCTGAAAGAATAGAATGAGTAATGTCAACCGGATGTGACTATTTTGAAGAATGGTACATAAAACTGCATACTGGAACATAAAATTCACAAGAAAATATGGTATCATGTGAGAAGGCAAAATAATTCAAAGAGTACCTTAAATTTTTCTACTGTAAATGCAAACAAATTGCTACTGGTGTTCCAATTCATCTACCAAACAAAACAAAACTCACTGCCATAGAGTCAATGCCAACTCACCCTATAGGACAACGGAGAACTGCTCCCGTGAGTTCCCAAGACTGACTCTTTACAGCAGTTGAACACCCTACCCCCCTTTTTCCCTTGGAGTGGCCAGTGGTTTTGAATTGTGGACTTTGAGGTGAACAGCCCAATTCATAACCACTACACAACTGGGACTCTATATCTCTGGGATCAGTGGAGGGTTGCAGGTTCGTTCTCTTGACAATCCACCTATCTTAGTCTCAATAGGGTGTTTCCCAGCAACGTCCAACCAAACAGTGCCTTCCTAAGGGGTCCACTGAACTAAATTCAAGGCAAAGAGGTTAGCACCGAAGGTTATGGACGCTCTTCTGTGGATTCAGAAGGGGTAGTGTTGATAGATTTTTTTGAAGGCCCAAGTTGATTTGGGGGGCTTATCATGAAGAAAAATTGCAGACTCCATTGGTGGAAAAAAAAATGCTGAGAATTTATTTTCCATCATGAGAATGCACTTACTCATTCTTCTAAAGTAGCAGAGGCTGCCCTTCAGAATTTTTATTGGGAAACCTTACCGCATTCACCCTACAACGCTGATCTTGCCCTTTCAGACTTCCTTTTGTTCCTTCACTTAACAGGGACACAATTTGAGTCTCTTGAGGAGACCAAACTTGCCCTTTGGCCACGGTGTCCATTGAAAGTATGAAGTTCTTTGGGGAAAGGGTTAGAATGATGGAAGGACCACCTTCTGAAATGTACAGACCTGCCTGGAAGGTCCATGGAGAAACAATAGCTTCATATTTGGTACTTGTATTTCATAAAGGGCTCAATGATTTTGTAGCAGTAGTTTGACATTTCCCTCATATTTACAGGAGATTTTCGTTTAGAAGGCCATCAATATGTTGAGCATCACCCGGATATTCATGATATTAAGAGGCAATTTCTCTGTGAAAGCAGGCAGGCAAGGTGATTTCTTGGCTATTTTTCTTGATTCGGGGCAAAAGAGTTCTTTGCAGCATTTACTTTTTATATGGCAGGGGCCATACACTCACATCAAAATGAATCCCACACTAAATTCCTGGCTCCAATCAGCTTGATACACCACTAAGGTTTACTGACATTTCAGGTAATCAGCGAGGGTGGAGCGTCCGTTTAGCAAGCACAAGCCACTTGGGTGAAAACCAGATCAACTCACAAAGTCTGTGTCGAGGGACAGGCAAGTGGTGGAGAGCCCTCCTATTCCCAGGGCATGGGGTGCAGCGAGTAGGGGGTTCATTGGGGTTCACCTGGGATAGTGACAACTTGAGACATCTTCTGCAGCAGATCTTGGAACCTCCACTGCGGGAGCTCTTTGCCTGGTTTGGGTAGTTTGTGTTTTTGTTCCATCAGGCAGAACGCGGCCGAGCACTTAGAGGTGCATTTTCTGCACAGTGTGTAGGGATTTAGTGGTACAACTCCCATTCACGTTAATGGAAATCCCGCCAGGAAATCTCCATGCTGGGCCACACGGAAAATGCACCCCTGATTGTTCTGTTTGATTTGTTTCACCTGTGTCTTACCCCCGCCTGCTCTGAGGAGGTTTATGGGCTCATTCGCGGTGCCCTGAACTCAGCGCTGACTCTTAATCCTGGGGAAGACTGGAGGAAGTTCAGGGGGGTTCTTATTGCTGAAAGAAAGGGCGGGCCTTGCTGGAGGTTGTGCAGTCACATCTGAAGCTATATTGGCTCTAAGAAAGCCAAGGATTCCCTCGACGCTGGCAGAGCAGATTTGCTGGCCGTGTGATGTCTAGGGCAGGTGGGAGAGCATGGGAGCAAGTCCTCTGTATGACTAGGGAGGCCCTGTGTGCTCCCACCTGGGGACTCAGAGCACAATGGAGCCCAACCCTGAGAAAAGGTGGCTGGCCTCCTGCTCAGGAAAGGCCAAACCAGGACTTGCACTACAAACCAACCCCCCACATAGTGCCCCAAAGAGTGAATGGGCTTGGGTATTGTGTGCCACTTTAGAGGGTAGCAAAGGTTATTGCTAAAAATCCTGTGCTGGTATATATTTCCTCTCTAGTCCCTAACTGAATAGCTCCCTTCATATGTGCTTGATAGGCACATATGTCGTGTGGCTGGGCCCATATGTAGCCCAGCATGATCTAGGTAGGTGGGTAGACAGCCAGGTAAATAGATAGATACAGATAGGTAGGTATAGTCATGTAGTTGGAATGTTATTGGCAGGATTTATTGGCAGGACTCAACAGACCGCCTGTATCTCATGTTCTTAGCGTTCAAAGCACCATTTGTCCTTATGCCCAGTCCATGGACCAGGAGAGTGAGCTTTGCATCTTTCCTGGGGATCTCAATGTTAGACCTTTAACCAAGGGCTAGGATACTTGACTTAAATTTAGACTAGAACTTTGCCATTCAGTTCTGTGTTAGTCCGGGTAGACTAGAGAAACAAATCCAGGGAGACTCCTATGTGCTTGAGAAAAAGCTTTACAGACAAGAGCGACTGATATTGAGAAAACATCCCAGCCCAGTCCAGATCAAGTCCCTAAGCCTGATATTAGCCCATATGTCCAATATCAATCTATAAAGTACTCTTCAGACTCATGAAACACATGCAATGATGCCAAATGCAAGATGATCACAGGTCAGTGGGTAGAAAATCTTTGGATCCAGTGAGCGTGTAAGCATCTCAGTGCTGGCAGGGGTCTCCATGTGGCTTCTCCAGCACCCAGGGCCGCATCAGGGTAGGTCCATGTGACTTCACCCCAGGAATGTCTCAAAGGGAGTCAGCCTTGTCAGTAGAGAATCTCCAAAGGAGTGAGCCAAGAGAAGATGTCTCCTGCCTCCAAGGAGGAAATACAGAAATTCACAGAATCCTCAGGGGAAGGCCATGTCCACACAGAGGCCTCAATGATTATAATGCGATTGACAGACTAGACTCCACTCCTTCACTCGTAGTCCTCTCAAGTCCCAAATTGGCACCAGATGATGTGACTACCACAAGTTCTTCTCAGCACCGAACAATGGGATTAAGAGTCTGCATTTCAAAGTGAGATGTCCTGGGCTGACATCTACTAGGTGTCTCTGGAGAAATCATTCAACCTCTCCAAGTCACGACTTTTACCGCTTGTAAAACATAGATTGTAAACATTTCTATTTCATGACACGGGAGGAAAAACTTCAGCCAAATCATACATGAAAATGATTTATTATTATGTCCCCATAAAAATTAGGGTTGACAGGTGCTGGCAAGTTGGCTTCAACTGCTATTGATTGACCCTATGTACAGCAGAATGAAACACTGCACAATCCTGTGACATCCTCAGAACTGTTGCTGTATTTGAGGCCATTGTCGCAGGCTTTGTCAGCCCAGTTGCCTCCTCTGTTTTGCTGAATCCTCTACCTTACCAAGCATGATGTTTTGCCCTCCCTCCCACCCAGGATTGCTCTCTCTATTTAAATGCCCAAAATAGATGAGCTGAAGTCTCAGCATTCACTCATCTTAGGAACATTCTGACTCAACTTCTTCTCATGCAATCTGTTTGTTTCTCTGGCTGTCTATGTTATTTCCACTATCTTTCCCCAGTCTGCGACATAACTTCATTCATTCTTTGGTCTTTCTTACTGTGTTAGTCTGGGTAGAGTAGAGAAACAAATTCATAGAGACACTCAAAAGAGTATAAGAAAGAGGTTTATATACAAGAGCAAATGAATTTTGAGAAAACACCCCAGCCTAGTCCAGATCAAGTCCATAAGTCCAATATTAGCCTATATGTCTGATACCAACCTATAAAGTCCTCTTCAGACTCACAAAACACATGCAATGACGCCAAACACAGGAAGATCACAGGCCAGTGGGTGGAAGGGCTTGTGGATCCAGTGGCGATGTAAGCATCTCAATGCTGCCAGGGGTCTCCATGTGGCTTCTCCAGCTCCAGAGCTCTAGTGTAGTTCCGTGTGTCTTGTCAATGTCTAGCGTAGCTCCATGTGTCTTGTCACAGGGAGTGAGCGTGCGTCCCACCTCCAGAGAGTTATTTATCTCCTTAGTGCCTGCAAACGAGGTCATCAAGCTGCAACCTGAATGACAGGCTAAACCCCACCCCTTCACTTGTAAGTCTCAAATTGGCAACAGATTATGTAACTACCACCCTTATTTGTTGTCCAGCTTTCATATGTATATGAGATGATTATAATGAGAGCTCAAAATATGATAAGCAAACCAACCAATCAATTGCTACTAATTGAGGCCAGCTCAGAGCAACCCCGTGTGTGTGAGAGGAGATCTGTACTCCCCAGCATTTTCAATGACTGTGCTTTGGAATTGGATAGCCGTACAAGGCTCCTATACGTGGACTTGAATCATCAATGTTTGGGTTAGCAGTCAAGTCTGTTAACCTTTTGTACTACCCAGGAAATATAAAAGAAAGAAAGACATAAAAAAAGTGAAAGCGACATTATCTTTATTTCTGATACTCCATAGAAACAGCAGGTACTTTATTGATAGAAACAATTTAGAGATGCCTTGAGAATTTCACTTCTTATGCTGTATATTGTCCCCTTCTTTATTCAGTACATTTAAAAACCACAATTTCAAAGCTTAAATCAAATAATAATAAACCATTGCACAGCCACTGCACACGCACAGTGCTTTACCATTTACAGGGGGAGGGAGAGCGATGATATATTATCTTCTCTGACAGACTGAGAACCTAGTAACTCCCTTCCTCCGTGCACATAACCTGCTGTACATAAAGTGCTGTGACGATCTTCAAATCAAACGCCTTTTCTACTATGGGGAAAATGCACCCCTCCAAAAAATGGTGTCCAATTAGATATATATTTTTCTCTGTAAATGAAATGGGGGGAAGAAATCTGGAAATACTGTGTAATTCACTATCTGAAGAAGCCTTGGTTTGATGCCCTCATAAAGGCAAATATTGTGTAGGCGTGTAATTAGACATGGTTTGGGAATCAGGATTCTCATTCTGCAGTAGCAGTGTATGTCCTTAGAGGTACCTGCATTCTTCCATAGTGTCCAATTTTACCTGAAAGTTATCAGTAATAATATTGTGCCAAGTTGGCCAGGGTACAGTAGAGCACTGACGAGACTCACAACATTCCTCTGGGTCTTTAATGCGTCCCCCCCACTGTCATCGCCCCAGTTTGATCTTACCAGAACATGGACACTGGTACAGATAAGAGCTCCAGACACATGCAATCCAGGACTGATAAACCCCTCAGGACCAGTAATGGGAGTAGCGAGACCATGAAGGTAGAAGGAAGGTGAGGGCAAGAAGCTGGAACCGATCACAATGACCAATGTACACCCCCGCCCATGCCCGCTCCCCAAGGTGATGAACAACAGAAACGTGGGTGAAGGGAAATAGGGGATGGTGTAAGATATGAAACAATAATAATTTATAACTTATCAAGGGCTCATGAGGGTGGGAGGGGATGGGAGGGAGAGAGAAAAGAGGAACTAGTACCAAAGGCTCAAGCAGAAAGAAAATGTATTGAAAATGATGATTGCAACGTATGTACAAGTGTGTTTGATACAACGAATGTATGGATTGTTTTAAGAGCCCCCAATAAAATTTGTTAATTAAACTTAAAAAGTAATATTGTGCCAACATCTTTCCAAGAAGTAGCATCTCATACATTTTGTCTTTTATCATCCTCATGAATTACTTATTATGAAATAAATAGTGTACAAGGGAAAACTTCTAAGCAAAACCCCCAAACAATCGTCCAAATGGACACTGAAAACTCTTGAACTTCATCTTTTTTCTTGGTAAATTAATAACTTAAAGCAAATTCATAAAAGTAGATATATATGAGAGGGCTTCATAAAGTTCATTGACAAGTTCTATTGGCTTTTAATTCAACTCTTCTGTGAACTTTTACAGTTCCCTCAAATAGAAACAGACAAACAAGAAAGCAGTAAACCAAATGGGTCAACAATAAGTGAACTACATTATATGATTGAGAGCCTTTAGATCTCTTTTAGGAGTTTTGGTTTTCATTTCAGGCTTGAAATTAAATGGCTTTCTGACTAGCCTTCCCTCTCTTGGAAGGAAAAGCAACAGATGGTGTAGAGCCTATTTTTTCAGCCTCTTAAGAATCAGTCTCCCCACTTACCTTGCCTTGTCCATCAAGGATTTTCATAGAGCCTGGCACATAATAACCCCCTAAGAGGTGGTGGATAAAGAAAAGTGGGATATGGAAGGATAAGTACATAATTGGTTAAATGTATATTACTAAAGGGAAATAATCTAAAATATTCTGAAAGATTTCACAGAAGAAGCAGACTGTGTTAAATTTAGGAGGGTGACCATTATGTAACTCAATGAGTCTCCACAGAAATAGAGCCACACAATCTAAAATTGCAATTGCTTGGGGGGGGTGCATAGGGGGAAGTACAGTAGAAATGTCTTTAGTTCTCATTCTCCAAAGAGTAAAGTTGATTTTCAAAATTTATTATCCAAAGTAAATTAAAATAAGTGTTATTTTTGAAAGGGCTGTGGCTCTTAGTGAAGGGAGTTATGAGAAATCTCATTTTATTTTGTTATATTCCTATTCAAACATATGAACAAATCAGGCAGTTTGCAAATTAACACACCAATAAATTAATACTGGGATCTACACTGATTAGATGTGAGAGGAACACGGGTACTATAGGCTGATAATCCCTGGAAAAGAAGGTAAGAAGATTTTCTCTCATAAGCATATTCCTCCTCACTTAGCATTTGCCTTCTAGTGTAGAAGGACAAAGTGCAAGGAACAACATAAAACAAGCAAAAGGAAAACGCTCTTCCCTAGAATCTGATTATTCTCAAGTTTGAGAACTTCTCAATCAGGGATTCCCCTTTTCCATACCTCAGCCCGAAGAATCTGTAGGAACTCCAAAGACAGGTTCTTTCCTCTCTTCCCATGACCTCCTCTCCCTGGGTGCCTTGGGCGTGTCTAGAACTCTGAACTGCTTCAAGTTGTTCAGCTATGGCCAAAGCAGTGAAGCTGCAACAGAGCTGGATTTTCCAAATGTGGGTGAACCACGACGATCATCACAACATGAAAAAATTATGGGTCATAACTCTGTAATGGGATACTCGGAAGACTAAGGAGCCCTTGTAGGAGCCTGAGGCAGGAGATCAGATTATTGTCAAGACTGTGGAAAGTGACACACATGGCAAGTAACATGGTTGGCTACCATCTTTGAGCCAGGTACCATGGTTTCCAATTCTACTGGTCCAAGGATTAGGTTAGCATGCAATGCACACATGGTCCTTGTTTGCTAAAGGGTAGATGAACTTTCCAGCAGAATTTCAATCTGCAAATTTCCCCCACTCTAGCTGTTCTTCCAGTGTACCCACATTCCCCAAATCCAGATCCATTTTAATTTTACTTCGTTGGCCATGAACATGATTGCACATGCTTTTCTTCATGATTGAACATGAAAACTGGTTTGAAGTTCTGCATGTTTTTACATTTGGCACGAGAATGACCAGATTGGTACACTTAGTGGCTTGATTGCACACCAACACATGCAGAGCAGGAAGGACGCGATGGGGGCCTTGGTGGCTCCTGGTGGTACACGGGGGTGTTTAAGCATCTTCTTGGGTAGAACTGGAAAGCCCAGAAAGACTCATCAGAACTAAATGTTCTTTTCCTGAAACTGGGTCTTGTTTTTAATTGTCTTTGCTATAAGGGAGAATATGCTTGCTAGCACATGTCCATACTATCACATTCCTATAGACTAGCTGTTCTCAACCTGTGGGTCATGACCCCTTTGGGGGTCGAGCGACTCTTTCACAGAGGTCGCCCGATTCATAACAGTAGCATGACAGTGATGAAGTAGCAACGAAAATAATTTTAATGGTTGGGGGGTCACCACAACATGAGGAACTGTATGAAAGGGTCTAGGCATTAGGAAGGTTGAGAAACACTGCTACAGATGATAAAAATAATAAATAAGCAAAAAAGTCTGTGATTGTTTTTGAGTCAATTCCAACTCATAGTGATCCTTAAGAACAGCATGACACTGCCCCTGTAGGATTTTGAGACTGTAACAGAAAGTAGAAAGTCCCACCTTTCTCCCACAGAGCCACTGGTGGCTTTGAACTGCTGACCTTGCGGTTAGCAGCCTAATAAATAGCCCACAATGCTCCCATGGGTCCCCTGTATGTGATATCCCCATTGAAATGAGGGCAATTTGTACAAATGCCTTATTTATTAATACTTACAAGTATTATAAGCATCCCAGTCCTTGTCTTCTCCTTGGGTTTTAATATATACCAAATTTACACATAGTAGGCGGATGAGGCCCAGAACAAGAAAATACTCAGCCTTCCATACAAAACATGGCACAATCACAAAGGTTATGGGTATCCTGTATGCCCACATGGAGTTACCTAGTCGTTGCATTGTGTGTAGTTCTTTGAGGCAGTCACACTATAGTTTTGGAAATTTCAGGTTAGCTTGATTGTTTTATCTAATACTAATGGTTTGGAAATTCAATACCAACTTTGAATTGAATCAGACATTTTGTTTCATAAATGTCTGATCAGACACCAGCTCTATCTTAGAGGGAATAAAAAGATTGAAATCAAATGTTTCTTTGACGTACTGGGCATTTCTTCTGTTTTCAGTTCATGGAACCATTATCCTTTTACTACTCTGAATAATGAGGAAAGTGAGACCTAAACTTAGCCATGCAAATGTGGAATTGAAATACTAATCACTCAGTCACCAACTAGCAATGTGATTTACACCTGAAAATTGATACTAATTTTAAGAAATAGTACTAAATTTAAAAAAAAAACAACAAAAAAAACCCAATCCACACTTATTGCCACTGAGACCATTCCAATGCATAGAGAACCTCCAAAATAGGGTAGAATTGTACCTGTGAGTTTATGAGTCTATAACTCCTTACCGGAGTAGAAAGCCTCATTTCTCTCCTGCACAGTGGCTGGTGGTTTCGAACTTCACACCTTATGGTTAGAAGTTTAACATGTAACTGCCTTTTCAATATTACTTTACCTAATCTTTATAAGAATCCTACGAAGAGGTACTATTACACCTAACGAAACATAAAACTGAGGTAAAACTGATATAAAGAGTGAACACACTCAGTTGAAACCAAAAGGTTAAAAGTTGGAGTCCACTCAGTGACACCTGAGAAGGAGGACCTGGTGATCGACATCTGAAAATCAGCCAATAGAAATGCTGCAGAGCACAGATCTACTCTTACACACTGGTTACCGTGAACCGGAGCTTGCCTGAGGGCAACTCGTTAGGTGCTTAAGGCTGAGGTCTAGAGAAATGTAAAAATGAACCCAAGGCCACACAGGTAGTAGAAGACAGAGCCAGGCTTTGACCCCAGACAGTCTGAGTCCAGATCCCCTGTGCTTAACTGCTGTACTCTGCTTTGCTCTGCCACTGCTATGCATTGGTTCTTTATTCTCCACCCAGCTATGATAAACAGGCCTTCGACACAGTTAGGTTCTAGTAGATCTGCTCCTTTCACTCAGCTTTGTTATTTAAATCTAAGATTTATTTCTTTAATCAAATGAAAATAGCCACAGTATTTCAAATGCAGTGTTGTAAACTGCTGTCGTCTGTTTCACCGCCTAGCAACTCTGTATAACAGAATGAAGCCCCACCCCATGCTATGCCATCCTCACCACAGTTACTATGTCTGAGCTCCATTGTTGCATCCACCAATTCAATTCACTTCTTTTTTGATGACCTTTTACTCTATGGCAGTGGTTCTTAATCTTCCTTATGCCAGGACTCTTTAATACAGTTCCTCCTGTGGTGGTGATCCCCCAACCATAAAATTAATTTTTGTTGCTACTTCATAATGGTAATTTTGTTACTGTTATGAATTGAATGACCCCTGTGAAAGGGTCATTCAACCCCCAAAGGCGTCGCGACTCACAGGTTGAGAACCACTGCTCTATGGCATGATGTCATTCTCCGGGAATTGGTCCCTCTTGAGAAAATGGTGAAAAATGTTAGAGGAAGTCATCCTTCCTTCTAAGGAACATTCTGGCTGTACTTCTTCCAAGACATATTTTCCTTTTGGAATGAATGTATTTAAGCACAGAAACTCTGAGATCAGACTGTCTGGCGCTGAATCCTGGCAATCTTTCTTATTGTCTGTGAAGCCACAGATAAGTTACTCCATTTCTCTTGGCCTCAGCTTTAAGTGTTAGAGGCTCAATAAGTTTGTTTAATTAAATGGAAATAAATCATTAACCTTCTTCATAATCTAAATATTCTCAAAATATGACTGTATTAGAGCCAAGTTCTCTTTTGAGCTCTCAGCCAATGATTTAAGCTGACAACTGGAGATGCCCAAATGGAATGTCCTGGAGCTTCTGCCACCAATGAAACCTCTCACACCCAGCTCAGTGTCTCTATCAAATACTTTATCAACTGCATTCTCTGTCTATTATAGCATCCACATATCCAGCTAATAATTTACAAGTCACTTTCTACATTTCAATACTCTTTCCCCATCATCCAGTAATAAGGAAACCTTTCAGAAATACTATAATACTTGCCACATTTTAGTATTTCTTCTTTCTTTTAAAATACATGATGGAGGTGGGGGAAGAGGGTAAAAATGAAAAACTGACACCAAGGGCTCAAGTAGAAAGAAATGTTTTGAAAATGATCATGGCAACAAATGTAAAAATGTGCTTGACACAGTGGATGGATGGATGGATTGTGATAAGTGTCGTAGGAGTCCCAAATAAATTATTAAAAAATAAATGTATTGAACATCTGTACGGCATGAAGTACTCTTCTAGAGGCACAAAGATGAGTAGGGCAACATTTTCCACTGAGGAAGACACAATATACTGAAAAAGGAAGGGGTTGGATATAAAACTGTTGTGTTAGGCAGAGTTGTCTAGAGAAACAAAACCAGGACACATGATTTTATACACACACACACACACACACACACACATTTTGGATAGGTTTATACAGTGAGAAGGAATATAGCAGCTAATTAGTCCACACAACAATACAGAGGGGTCAGTTCAACTCACTTTCATGGAACAGTTAATAAACTGAAGATCCTTCAATTCACTGGGGCTTCTGGTTCTAGGTCAAAGAAGCAGAAAGTGGAGTCTGCCTTCAGGCAAGACAGGCAGGATGGGGCAGCAACAGTCAGTAGTGCAGAGAGCTTGGCAAAGCAGGCATCAATGGGATCTCGAACTTAAGTTTGGTCCACCAGTCTCAACCTCACGCAATGTATGCACCAGCAGCATGGTGAATGCAGGTCTTAAAGGAGGCTCAAGCTCTAGTGACAAGATTCACAGGTTGGCTTGGTCCACAGGTAGTGCAGCACAGAGTTGAGGCAAAGAACGAGCTCAAGGAGCAGCATGCTTGTCCATCACCAAGAGGAAGAGAGAGACAGGATGCCGAGTATAGAGAGTATTTATACTGGTCACCCTCCAATCATGCTGCGACCTGATTAAACTCTGCTCACATGTTCCTATGGAGGTCTAGTTGGTACAATAAACCTAACTATCACAACTGGATTGTAATTATTTACTTCTGTTACACTGGAGTATAAAACCCCAAACTCACTGTAATTGCACCATTTTCAACTAATACGGACTCGATAGGACAGAGTAGAACTACCCCTGTGGGTTTCAAAGAGTATAAGTTGCTATGGGAGTAGACAGCCTCAACTTTTTTCCTGGGAAGTGGCTGGTGAATCCAACTGCTGACCTTGCAGTTAGAAGCCCAAGGTGTAACCAACTATACCACCAGAACTCATCTGAGAGAATATAGCTCCAGAAAAAGCTCAGCCCTGAACTCAGTGCCCTAGAGTCCATTCCAACTCATAATGGCCATCTAGGAGAGTGTAGACTCTTCCCTTTAAGTTGCTAAAACCGTATGTCTTTATGGGAGCAGAAAGCCTCATTTTCCTCATCTGAGGCAACTGGTGGGCTCAAACAACTGCCCTTGTGGTTAGCAGCCCACAGTGTAGCCCACAACACCACCAGTCCTCTTTCAAAAAAGGAAGGATTTAAGGAAAAGAAAAAAAACCAAAAGCTCTGTCTAGCATGATACCCTGAATATAAAACCAAACACCAAATCTACAACCATTGAGTTTATTCCAGCCCACAGAAATCCTAGATAGGGTTTCCAGGACTTAAATCTTACAGAACTAGACAGCCTCCTCTTTCTCCCACTGAGCAGTTGATGGGTTGAAACCAACAACCTTGCCGTTCACAGCCAAAAGCCATCCACAAAGCCACCAGGGCTCCTTAGCAGACATATAGTAAGAGACATATAGCAGTTCTATTACTAAACTAATTGAACAGCAATCTATATAGTTCTAAACTCTATGTCATGGTGGTTAAAGCATTCAGCTGCTACCTAAGAGGTTGGTGATTCTGCCCTGTCAGTTGTCTACAAGAGAAATACGTGGCAATCTGCTTCCATAAAGATTATAGTTTTGGAAAGCCTATGGGACAGTTCTGTTCTGTAGTGTAGTGTCACTATATCTGTTTGTGTGTAGTGTAAGACAGAATTCTTTCCTGTGCTACTACTAATGATAGACAACTCTGATCCCTGATCGAGTCTAATTGTTCACTGACTTCCAATTATACTGTGGTGGGCGGTTGGAGATCATCTTTCTGTCTAAAGGATAAATTCTCTGAATTCAAGGGTCAGATGTGTAAATCCACCCAGTCCAGTGCAGTTCTCCATGGTCAGCAGACACTCAATGTTTACTAAACAGAGGTGTGCACCTGCAACCTGTTAGTGTAAAGCATGGGAGTCCCCTCTGACCATCCTGACTTGAACCTGTAGCTTGTATTGCCTCTGAGTAGTGACTCATTCACATTAGGTCGCTCTTCAGAGTTCCCACCTGGATTTGATTATAGGCTTGAGTGTGGAAAACAACCAGTTTAGGACAGGGTCACTCACGGGGTTGAGAAAAGACTTCTGCTTCTTCTGCATCCGAATGGGAGCCTCATCTTGGTAAACATTAGGTCAGCTGTGCGTGGGGCACAGGGAGAAGCTCCATGGTGTCTGCCAGACCTGGCCCTTCTGGTGGCCACTCAGACTTGGTAGAACCTCTCAGATGTATGAGACAAGCGGAGAGGGATCCAACGGAGTGTATTTGCTTGCTTCCTTACTTATGTATTTACTTGTCTTGGCTCTATTAAGCTCATCCAAGTCAGCAAACTCCGTTTTAAGTAGCTCCTGCGAATCACCCATAGGAGAGAGAACTGCATACACTGGCTCCTGAACCAAGCAATGTGAGCTGCTGCTGGCAATGCCAACGATTCCCCGACATAGCTTCTTCCTGTGGTGCGTTAACAAGCTGGACTATTTTTAGGGAAATTCTCTGCCCTGAACTCAATGTATGGCCTGAAAGCCTTCTAGTCCATTTTTCGTGTGTGTGTGTTCCAACCGTCCAATTTATAACTGACACCTTTACTGCCTACCGGCATATCAGTTTCATCTCCCAGAGGAAGAGAAAACCAGACCCTGTGACTAGCGAACTGGATTGAAAATCTAGTCTAATGCTGACAGATAAATGCACTAATTTTCTTCTGGGACCGGTTCTGCGTTGCAGGGTGAGCCTGCTTCTAACAACTCTCTCAAAAGGCTCTGTAACCCGTCCAAAAGATGATGTCAAGTGCTACAAGGACCCAGGTCAGCCTTGCCTCAGAGGTAACAGTTACCCCAGTGATAAAGTTACCAGGCAGGTTTTGAATGAGATTGTGTTTTTTAAATGAAAGACTGGCTGGAAATTAGACTTGGAGCTAGCATTAAGAGGGGAAAATCGGAGACAAACAGAGGTTAGCGTTCGGTTTCTTTGTGGTGTTCAGCAAAGGTCAGAGCAGGTTCTAAAGCAGAAGGAAGCCGACGTTTCACTGAGGACTCATGGTGTTCCACTGATGCACCAGCATGTTGTAGACGCAACAAAGAGAGCTCTCGGTTTCACCAGGAGCAGTGTTTCACGCCATGGAAACCTTGGCCACTCACCTGGAAGGGGTCACTTACTTGGGACAAGTCACCGAATATCCGGGGCTGCATGGAGCGGCCTGTTTAATTTTATTCTAAGGAAGAAGTCTGCACTCTTCCACCCCCATACCAACTGTCTCAGTCAAATGGGGAAAGAGGACGTAACCAGCAGGCCGCGAGCCAGCAGGATCGCCCGAGAGATGGACCGTATGGTTTATCTCCTTTATGAACCACTCAAGTCAGGGTAGTGGAGGCAGCCCAGAAATCGGCCAGAGCTCGAATGGCAACCGTGTGCCCATTATCCATCTGTTGTGCTTCTCCACAAAGGTTTAAGTGCAAGATGGATTATGCATGTCTGACAAAGCGAAGTGCTCCTGCATAAAGAAAAGAGAAATGATTTCTTACTCTGGACACAAGAATGGGGCCAAGCAGCCCGAAGAGGAGCGGTAAGAGCTCAGTGCTAAGTCCACAGGAGATACCTGGGCTGTTAAAAAAAATACATGTATACCAAGAAATCTAGAACTTCAAAACTATGTGTGAAAGTACCTATAAAAGTGATCAGGACAGAAGAAAACTCTCTTCACCATACACCTGCCCAGTAAGAGAGCCTTGCCCACTAAGGACGGACAAGCAGAGAAAAGTAAAGAATTTTAAAAGCACGAGCCTAAATTTACGTTAACTGAAACCAAAAGGAAAACCAGACTGTTTGCGCAAACAAAGCGTTTATTGCTGTTGGCATAAACAAAGCAAAACATATAGTCAATTTTTTAAAAAATGACAACAGAAGCTGGTCACTGGTTTGCCTGGACAGTCATCAGCACGGTGGGTTAAAAACACAAGCACGGGAATTACTGCTGTTGCGACCAGGGGGAGATGAGAGCGTGACGACTCGCTGCTTTAACTCAACAGGACCCATTGCCGACTCCCGCGCCAGCTGCTGCCCAGCCTGTGCAAACAGCAGCCAGGCCGCCCAGGCCCAGCTTCCTGGCCAGGGCTCCTCCCACTGGGCGTCAGGCGAGCCCCTAAGAGCCTGTGGCCCCATGGTGGTAATGTCTACACCTGCATCTTCCTCGGGCGCCACCTGTTTTCTTTCTTGTGCCCCGTTTAAAGGGTAGTGAACTATAGGTAATGGTTGTCATTTAAAGCATTTTGGGGTGTAGAGTTTATTGGCATCACTTCGATTCTCCAGGTCCTCTGGACCCTTTTTGCCTGGGGGGGCGGGCGGGGAGGGGGGGAAGCTGTTTTGTCAATGCCTTATGCCTCTATCAGATTTCCAAAGAATTCTCTTTCTCCCTCTTCATCTTGATGGGGAACTGTGCTTGAATCTTCCCAATAGGGAGCAGAACAGAAAATTCAGAAAAAATAATTCCTTCACAGTGTAGTGCTTTCCCTTTCTCAAAGCCCTTTCCACTCTCGCTCAACACCGCCCGGTGAGGAGGGAAGGGAAGGTGTGCGCATGCTCCATTCTGCAGCTAAGGATCTCAGAGCTCAGAGAGGTTGCAGACCCTGCCAAGGCTCACACAGTGGTCTGCCAAGTCCAGCGCGAGAACTCCAACGTCTAGCCTATACTTTTTTCAGTCACGCGGCAGACTTTATCAGGTACTTATACGTCGCTTTGTGTAGATCCCTGTCTACACAAAAGATTATTTTTCAGTTCTTGTTTGTTGGTATCTAGTGCTATCTTTGCTTTATTTTTCACATTTCAAATCTATTTATTTACTACGCCTCTTCTAGAGAACTAGGTCATCATGGCTTGCGGATGTTTTCACTTCGATCACCGTAGTCCTTCTCTAGTTTAGATACTACTTGTGTGTCCTTAAGTTCATTCTTTATTTCTGACTAGCTACCAACTCACACATATGTCTATAGATCAATCGAGAGAAAGCTTAGATCCCTACTTCCGGGTATTGAAGGCAATATGTTCATTGCTTGCCCCTCCTAAAGAAATACCATGATCTGATGCAGTAGCAGATTGCCAACAGGCAAATCAAGCTTGGGTTTACATGTGCTTACTGGCTAATCCTTACCTCAGAGACTCACCTGGGTTTCATCACATTCAAAAACTGACGTGACACTGTTCTGTACAGATTAGTCAGTAAGCACAAGTAAGCCCATGCTTACCTGGCTTCCTTAGTCATTTGACCTGGTCTGGTGTGGTTTTTATGTTCTTCCTTACAATTCCTTCACAACTTATGAGGATGGCTCATCCCACAGGTTTTTTCCCCCACCCCGGAGTAAGAATTTAGGCGGAGACTTAACCAGACTGCATCCAAGATCTTCCAATGATTTTAAAGTCTCACTAGAGGGCACTCCCACTTCATGGCCAGGAGGCAGCAAGGACAAGGCGCAGCACGGTCTGGACTCTGAACTCCTGTGTGTACTATGCTGTGTTCTTCTCCCTCTCCCCCTCGTTCTCACCCATTGTCTAAAAAACAAAGTGAAATTACACAGGTCTTACTTTAAACAGATGAATAGGAGTGAACTACATAGAAAAATTAACACCCACCCACAACTATGAATTATGGTTCACCTTCTGACCTAGATCACATTATTTGAAATCTTCTGCACTGAATCCTCGGCTGTCAATGTAAATAAGAGTACAGAGGATATCGTGAGATGGGCACTTAGCACATCAAGAAATATGCCTTTCCGGGCAGCCCCCAGTGGAGTGGCACAGTGCTCATTCCCACCTGAAAGTTTCTTCATAGTAACCTCTCCTGGTAAACCTTTGGATCCGTCCAAATGGAAAAGAAGTGTGGGGGACCAATAAATGAGGGAATGATTATTCGTGTTTTAAATTCCAAAATGACAAGCCAATAAACTTGCTGTAAATGAAACATTAAACTCAACTGTTTCATGTACCAAACAATCCAAAGATAGTTTTAAACATATAGTGTCGCCAAACAATAAATAAAGCACTTCTTGTGGAAGGAAAATAAGGTATTTCAAAGTCAGAAGGGAAGTATCCTGTTTGCCAAGTATAGTACCCCACAGAGCCCTCAGGCTTGAAGTTTCAAACTGATCTCAATCCTTAGGGGGTTTGAATTTCTTTACTGTTGGCAAAACACAACGTCCTGCTTCAAAGAAAAATGGCCTTACGAAGACTTGTTTCAGAGAGCCTCAAAAGACTTCTTGAACACCAAATCGCTCTTGCAAAACACCATTATGATGAGTTTAGTAAAAATTAATCAGAAACATATGGATTAAGTTTTTCTTTAAAATTACATTGGTTTATAAAATAAGGGGAAATGCATGGTAAAATATGTTGCAGGTTTTCAAAACCCCACACATTTGAAAAGTGAGTTAAGATGCTGAAAGTTCCCAGTGTCTACTTGAACCATCCTTATTTGATTTAGACTTCTATCAAAGGCGAAATAAACATGATGCCTTTCTTCCAGTATTATCCACAGAGGGAAATACACATTTGCTTCCCAACCAGAGACATAAACTTCAATGGCCATGTAGGCTTATGTGCTTATTTTGCAACGATGCAAAACTTAATTATTCATAGGACCTGTTTCATATTGTTCAAACATATGGCAGTGACTCTAAAGTCTACCCTGGGGACGCTTTGACAACTTTCCAAGTGACTAACTACCAGAATTAGCTTCTTCCTGGACAACCCGAGAAGTAACCGTACACCTGGAGCACCAGGAATGGTCGTCATGCAAGGAGAGCCCTTACTGAGTGGGCAATGGCGCAACTTTACAGCCAATGAACGAACCAACCAAGACTGAAGAAGCCTGAAGCCAAATCACTGTTTAAAGGAATCAGAGATGAACAGCAAAACACACACAGCAAATTAGAAATCAGTGATAAAAATTCACTGGAAACATGTCCAGCTGAGGTATTTGGGGTATTTCTTCTTTCTCCCTAATACAGGTAACCAGTTAGTAGAAAAGAATCACACAGACATACGAAATAATTTAAATAAAAGTGGAGACTATGACTGTGGTCATGGATTTGAAAAGAGCTCCAAATAGCTTTAAAAGTCCCTTTCCTCGATAACTCACTGAAGGGATGGTATAAGAAGTTGCTTTCACCTTAGAAATATGGCTTAAAAGAATATATTTTAGTTTGTACCTTCCTAAGTGCTTATTTATAGTCAGAGCACTCAAATTTTGGAAATCTAGGATTCAGGAATATTTCAGATACATGTCGTCCTTCCATACAACCAAATAAAAATGTTTCCCTATGGAGTGTGGAGATGAACAGTGGTCTATAATCAAAAGGTTCTTGCCAGAAGGCACATCCGGCTTTCCTTTTAAACACACACATGGCAACTAAAACCAACTTCTATTGAGCATTAGAGTTAGCTCGTTATTATGTGCAAATGTACCAGCCTGTTAGCTTACAGATTGGACAGGTATTTATCACGGTGCAGGATTTCTGTCCCAGGTCATAGCTTGAGTTAGTCTCCCTTTCAGGGCCTCCAGTGCGTCACCTGTCACTCTTATTGTCAAATGTTCTATTTTTCCTGTCCCTGCCAGCAGTGATTTCAATTTGGGCTTGACTTCAAGACAGGCCACACTCTATCTGTGATGTCAGTGGAAAGGGGATAAAAGTCATTAAAGATAGTTGTTATTTTGAAAGGTTAAAAGAGTCTTTCTTGGTGGGTAACACTTTCTCTGGAAAGAACCTCAACTAATTGTCTGACCAGGGAATGGGCCCCTAAGTGAGAAAAATATATACTTAATAAAGCATTGGCGTCTATTATTTCTTCCCTTTTATTGTCCAGTGTCTCTGGGCCTGGTGGGCTTTCTGGAGGCATCTGAGCTCAACATTCCTTTAAGCAGCAGAGGAATGATTACACTGCTGGGCTGATTCTCTTTCTGTGTGCCCTAGCTAAGGGATTCTGGCTTCAAACACCGTTTATTGTAGAAATTGTTGCTCAGGTTCTAGAAAAAGTGTATGTCCTTAAAAGAGGTCCCCAAAGACAGGAGGCTCACACAAAATGCTCTTGTACCATGCTGAGCACTGCTTTACGGAGCATCCATGGCTCGAAAGCCCTAGAATCCGAAATTAAGAACGCCTTTGAAAGGGTCTCTGCTACCCAAATGATTTGAGTTCCTCCAAGAAAAGTGATGCTTATCAAATCTACAAACTCAAGAACAATAGGCCTAGCTCACATCAACAACTTCCATCTGTGTAATGCTTTGAAAAGAAGGACAAAAAGGGCCAATTTGTGTCATTTACTTTTGTCAGGTTCTGGGGAGGGGGGGGAACAAAAAAATTACACACACACACCCCAAATAAAAAAAGAGAACACTTTGAGTTACATTCGATTTGGGGCTTGTTTGAAGGGACGCTTGTGGATCAATAACAACTGGAATGGAACAGAGTCATCATTGAGGAGGAAAAGCGAAGCTTTCTGTCCGGATACCGTGCACATGTGGATAGCAGTGATCTCCGACAGTCACCATTTTCAAAAATGTAGCGCCCTGAACACGTCTGAATAGCACACAAGAGAAAGGGGCATGCATTTCGATGCGTTGAGGAAAGTTGTTTTGACAAATGTCAACGCCTGGGTCTTACTGGCGGAAGCCTGTTGTTCCGTTCCCGAGACTGCGTGTGTGCTGAAGCACTGCCACTCCTGTCACGGGAAATTGGCCATGCCCAGCACCATTTCATTCCCACTTCTCTGCAGCATCACAAGCCTCCTTGGCAGCAAAATCACATATTCTTCTCACAAAAGTAAATGAGAGAAAAGAAGACATACATTTCTGTCAAGTTATTGCCAAGACACATTGGGTATGTGTTTCACTTCGCTAGCACTGACAGCAAAGATGTCACATACTCTTAATACAAAGTAAAGAACTATTTTCCTTTTTCCCCCTTCAAGGCATCAATTTCATTTTATTCACTTACAAGCACCAGTGACAGGAAGGTGTCGTTTTAAAACAAAGCTTACAAAAGGGGAGGGGGGGATAGTTTTTGTGTTTTGCTGAATTTCTGAATGGACATATTGTATGTCGATTTAATTTGACAATAGCAATAATAGTCATCTATCACCACTTTATATCCACTTTCACAACACGCACTCATTGTTCCGATTTACTCTTTTCCGTGCGCACCACTGCGACTGGGCTAAAGTAAGGCACAGGAGGGTTCATTTTCTATCAAAGATTCCAATAGAATAAGAAAAATAAAAGGAAAGGAGGGATGGATGGCAGAGAGGAGATAAGAAAAGATACAGGCTGGTGTACTATTCAACATAAACTGGCACTGCCCAATAAATAAAACCCAAAAGATTTTAAAGACCTGAATACAATGTGCTAGGGAAAGTTAAGGTTAAATGTTCACTCAGACAGTTTACACTGAATGACCTCGGATTATCTTTTAGTTCATTGTGTTTTGCTTCATGATAATATTTTGACAAACACACACACGTGCACACATACAGTGTTCAATTCAGTGGGTGGACCTCGTTCCTTTGAGGGTGAAGACAGCTAAATGACACTAACCTGGACCAACCTCCTGCCCAGGAGGGCCAGCTGCCTCCCATGCAGGCCTGCCTCCCATGCAGGCCTGCCTCCCGCCCTCAGGAGGACCTCTGTTGAAAACACTTGCTTAGTGCTCTTGGAATGCCCATGCATTGATCTCAGTGACACTTAGAGATCCACAGAATCCAAGAGCTGAGAATTATTTTAGAGATTAGTTGGTCAAACAACCTCATTTTTCAATTTCAAAATGAAAACTCAGAGCGCTTAGGATCAAGCACACAGTATGTCATCAAGCTGGCCTTTGGAATTAATACTTGATCTGACAGCAAAGAAGGTCAATGAGGGAGTGCTACGTCAAAGAGCAATTTGATGGAAGTTATGGCTATACTTCGCTGTCTAGTAAACTTTCAAATTTCATCATCCAAAAAGAAAAAAACAAATAAAATAAACAAGCAGGTACTCCCACACCTCCCCTGAAAAATTGGGGGGAAACAAATATACTGTTGCTAATTACTTTTCTCAACTGGATAAAAACAAAAAAACACATAAGAGTCACTTAGTAAATTTGTATTGCAATTTCATAGAAGGAAAACAATTATATGAAGGTTATAAAATTCCCAAAATGTATCAGAAATAAAATTGAAATCGCTCCCTGGAGATTCAGGTTCCTCAAGCCATGGGGGAGGTGTTCCACTCTCTCTCCAGAGCAAGAGGTTTTCCACTAATCCCAGAGAGACAATGGTGCAGGCTGGCTAGAGAGCTGCCTGCTTTCTGTGGAGCCTTTTCTCTTTGAAAGAGCTGGGAAGAACCGGAGGTCTGCACGTGAACATCCCCAGCTTGTTTTCCTCCAATAGAGACAGGGCATTATGACTACATTTCCAGCCCATCATCGGACTGGCAGGAAGAGTAGGACGGTCTGTAAGTGTCGAAGTTTCAGAACACACTAAGCACATTTTATAATTGTTATGAGCTGTTGATACCATCTAGGAGCTGCCTTGGATTTTTCTTTTAATTCAAGGTTTAAATCAAAAGCAGTATACATTCTTGTGCATTAGCACAACATTCCTTGAACTACAACATGCGAAAACAAAGATATTTTGTGTGAGAAGGGCCCTGAGGCGATGACCCACTTTCCATCCTCATTTTCCCACTCACAGGATGGGAGGCCCGGACGATGTCTGGAAATCTCACAGCTACTTCTTGGAATCCCCATCAAGATGAACGCCACGTGTGCTTCCTTCTCTCGGCTCATGTTTAGTTTGTTGAAATAGAGGACAGTCCTTCCCATAGAAAATCAGAAACATAAGAGAATCTAAAGCAGTGTGGATGGCACCCACCGAACCCGAGGCCAACAGCATCACAAGTCAGCCTGTGGCATCCCAGTAGACCCTACAGGACAGCGTAGAACTGTCATGTGAGGCTTGTGAGGCTGTGATCGTCAGAAGAACAGATCGCCGCATTTTTCTTCCCCTGAGCAGTTGGTGGGTTCAAACTCCTGACCTTTCCATTAGCAGCCAAGTGCTTAACCCCTGCATCACCGGGGATCTTTAACCAGGCTTACCAAAGAAGAAACAAACCCACCAACCTTAAGTGGCTTCCAACTCATAGGGATCTTAGGTAGGGTTTTTGGGACTGTAGATCTTTACTGAAACAAGCAGCCCAATTTTATCTCAAGGATCAGGTGGTGAGTTTGAACCACTGAGTTTTTTTCAGTTAGCAGCCCAGTGCTTAATCCATGGTGCCACCAGTGATAGTTAACCTATGGCCAGAGCTCCTTTGTTTTAACAGATAAGGAGATCCCCATCAATGATACAGAAGGATGTGCCCAGGATCGTGTTCTCTCTGAAACACAACTAGGCAAGACTTAGCCTTATATTCCTGTACCAAAGATGGAATATTCTCAAGCAACATATAATAGCCACATATACACACACCATGCATGCACACATCGAGTCTGTGCAATTGATGTACCCATGTCAAGCATACACGAACAGTGAGATGACACATGATGATGCTGTCTGTCTCCCATACCTCCAGGAGTCAGACACAACCATTCATTTGTGCTTTTGCCCTTTGATTATTCTTCCGCTGATTCAATGGTTCAGCTACCAAATGATCCTCAACTATGTAGCCAATGACTTCTATACGCACATCCCTGGACTTGCCAATGCAGGAAATATGGAAGTAAAGGCATCATGCAAGCGAGGGGTAATTCTACAAGTAAGACATAAACTATCACTTGAAGTATAGAGGTGCAGCGGGAAATGTGAACGTTAGAGTAAATCAGTGCATTACAGTGCCCCAAAGAATGAACTGAGCGTGCAGAGCCCAAATGTATAGCAACCAGGGAAGAAAAGCAAAACAAAAGCTGCCCTCGAGCCAATTCTGACTCGCAGCAGTGAGGGTTTCAGAGACTAAATCTCCCCAGAGGAGCAGACAGCCTCATCTTTCTCCCATGGAGCAGCTGAGTGGATTTGAATGACCGTCCTTGGGAACATTCCTTCGACCCAGTCACTGCCATGGCTCCCACACGATGAGGCTCCTGTCTCTCTTGCGAACCAGAAGAGCGGCGAGGCCTAGCGCAAGGTGTGGCTCTCAGTGTGGTTGGTTTGTGAATTAAGACACGTGTCGCCGTTCATTCCAAGAACTTAAACCCTAGGACCCATCCTGGGACATAAAGAATCATCATATTAATAATAATAATAGTAATCTGGGAAACCAAGATGCCATATTTTTAAATAGTTGGCGCAGAGCTTTGGGTCTTGGGGCCATGTGTAGTTTCAAAGGAAAGGCAAAATGTGAGCTGTGATTCCTGGGTGATGTCATTCCTTCCGGATGGGGTGGGGTGAGAGGGTAGGGTGCAGGAGGGAACACAATAGGGAGCAAGTGGCTTCAGATGGACTCGGTCTCCTTAGGGACCCGAGGACCCAGAAGGACACAGAAGAACACCACAATGCTGTTTGAGTCATGCTGGACCCTGAGGAAAGGGAAAACTCTCTGCCCCTGTGGTGGCACCTGTTGCCATGCTGGTGACCTGTTCCTTGTGAACGCTTAGAAAGCAGGGGTCACATCGTTTCTATCATAATGGGGTCTTCATATTGTATTTTTAAATATTTTCTCCAGAACACCAGAGTTAAAAAACATTAAAATGTTGAAAAGAAGGTACACTAAACTCACGTTGTATTCATTTAAAATTATGTCTATACCCAAACCAGAATGTATTATAATTTTTTACCTTTTTCAAAATTTATCAATTTTTCCCTTGGTATCAACTTTTTCAAATGTATCAATAGTATTTTCTTTGTTTATCTCATTTTCAATGGAAAATTGCCACATTCAACTTTTTATCATAATGAATGATCCTCAGTACATTAATTAGATTATTATAGCATAATATTACTGTAATTCATAACCTTTATTAATAACTATTAATTATGTTATTATGCATTATTTAAAATAATTTGGTGATGAGAATATAGTTGGTATTCTATATTTATATTGGTATTATGTATTTATGCCATAATTCATTTAAGTTTAAAATAATATTGTGGGTTTCAGTGCACCTATTGTTCAATGTTTCTACATTTTCAAACTAACATTTCTAGGGAACATGAGTTTCAAAGCTATAGGACTGATTTTAAAAATTAGATTCTAGGGGAAATTAGTTATTTAAAATACAGTATCATCCACGGACAAAGTTAAGAGGGTTATAAAATAAGAGAATGGAAAAAAACAGAGGAGGGAAGTGGGATGATGAAAATGGATGAGTTGTATCAGAATGTGTATGAAATGCTGAATGTAAAATTAGGATCTCCTCTGTAAACCATCTAATTCGCAATGAAAGTATGCTTTTAGGTTTTCTGTTGCCTCCGGTTGTGTTACGACTTGGCACAATATTGATCTTTATTTGAAGCTTTGCTATTTTCTTTATTTGAAGCTTTGCTATTTTCTTTATTTGAAGCTTTGCTATTGATCTTTATTTGAAGCTTTGCTATTTTCCTGATCATAAATTTCATGTATTAATTTTGATAGTTTAAAATATTGCCTTGTTATTTCTCTTAACCACAAGTGATTGCTGTCCCTTAAGTGTTGTGACCAAGACTAGCTGCCTCTCTTGCTTCATACTGCTCCCAACATCAAAACAACCTCTTCCCTGCGACCATCCCTAGACATCAGTTGCTGTTATTGAGAGTCAAGTTGGTGATGACCCATAGTGACCTTATGCACAACAGGACGCAACCCTCAACAGTCCCAAGTCACCCTTATCATCGCTCCTATGCCTGAACCCATTGATGTCACCACTGTGTCAATCCATCCCATGGAGGGCCTTGGTTGCTGCCCCTCCACTTCACCAAACATGATGTCCCTCCTGAAAATATACCCAAAGTATTCAAGACAGAGTCTTGCCATCCTTGCCTCTAAGGAACACCCTGGCTGCGCTTCTCCCAGGACAGATTTGTCTTTTTACCAGTCCGTGGTATTTTCAATATTCTTCTCCAGCATCACAATTCAAATGCATCCATTGTTTCTCGGTCTTCCTTTTTCCATGTCCACCTTCCGCATGCCTGTTAGGCAAGGGAAAACACCCTGGCTGGGGACAGGTAGACCTTAGTCCTCAAAGTAACCTCCTTACTTTTCAACACTCTTGGTAGGCCATCAAATCCACTCTGACACACATGAACTTACATGTGATGAAACCAAGCTCATGAATCTTGGTATGCCTAAGTCTCAATATATTTCAAAAAATCAAAAACCAAACTCACTGCTCTCTGGTCCTCTCCAACTCCTAGGAACCATTGTAGGACAGAGTAAAACTGCCCCATAGTCCCCAGAGTGTTACTCTGTCTAGAAGGCTGTCATATCTTTCCCCTCAGGAGCAGCTGGTGGGTTTGAACTTCTAACCTTCCACTAAGCACAGTATCCTTTTCCAGGAACTGATCCTTCCTGAGAACATATCCAAAGTCCATGAGATAAAAATCTGACCGTCCGTGTTTCTAATGAACATTTTGTTATTCTGGCAGGCCACAGAACATTCAATACTCTCACCACTACTAAAATTCAAATACATCAATTCCTCCTTGGTCTTCCATAGTCCTTGTGCTTTCCCATATAGGTGAGGCAATGGGAAATAGTATGTTTGGGTCAGAAGCACCTTAGTTTTCAAAGTGGCATCTTTGCTTTAAAGTGATCTTCCACGGAAAATCCATCCAATATAATATAATACATGATTTGAGTTTTTAACTGCTTCCGTGAATGTTGATTGTGGACCAAGTAAAATAAAATGTAATTCAATATTTTTCCTCTTATCTTGATTTTCCTGATTAGATTCCAGGGAAATGTAGTTTCTTTTTTTTAATGAGCTTTATGATGCATGCAAAATAGTAAAGTTTGTAGTTTTTAATTATCAGTAAGCATTATTTTTCAGTAAATCCCTCCCTTTTTGCCCCAGTAAAACCTCTTTGCTTTTAGCAAGCAAAGTGTGTCATCTGCCTATTAATGTCATTGAGTCAATTCCTGGTCTTAGCAACCCTATAGAATAGAGTAGAATTGCCCCCTGTGGATGTCCCAGAATGTAAATCTTAACAGGAATAAAAAAGTCATCTTTCTCCCATGGAGAAATGGTTAGTGGTTTTGAACTGCTGATCCTGTGGTTAGCAACCCAATGCATAATCCACTACACCACCAGGACCTCTTTTTCACCTGCCTCTGCCAGATCATTAATACATTGGCGTTAAATTAATGATGTCATAAAGTCGCCCTGGTGATGCAATTGCTAAGCACTTGGCTGCTAACAGAAAGATTCGTAGTTCAAACCTAACAAGCAGCTCTATAGCATTTCTTTAAAAAATGACAATCTGCTCCCATAAGTATTACAGCTTTGGGAGCAATTTGGGGCAGTTCAGCTATGTCCTGTGAGGCAGACTGGACCCCAGGGCATACAACTACAACAGTCAAGACATGGGGAAACCTTGAACCTGGAAGAGGTTGGAGAGACCAATTGGTGGGACCTGGCAAGCTGTGCAAGATTTACAGCTTTGACCAGCAAGTTGTCTCTCCGGTGTGTTATTGGAGTCGCTAAAGGTGCTTTCACTAATATGTTATTTAGGAAAGAGGAGGACATCTTGTTTTTTAGATCACATATGTGATTTTTATGCTGTTTTTACTTTTTAAAAGGCACGGATGTACTTCCTTGCTCAGAAATACTTCATTGTTTTCTTTCATTCATATAAAAGAGTGAGGAAATTGTAGGTATGAGCAAGAAACACCAGCAAATGAAAAGGGATGGGGAGGGCAGGGAGGGGGGGGGAGTAGCAATCTATGAATAGTTTTAGTTATAAGAAACAGACTATGAAAGGCTTGAGGGACCAGAGGATCTTGGGTGTGGGAGTGGAAGGCCTTTAAAACTCATGATTTACAACTTGCTTTAAATCTTCCCATAATAGAGTTAAGTGGAATTGGTTATGGGTAGAAACAATTCGTTCCTTTTACAAGGTCTAAGGCAACTATAACTATGAAGAGTAATTTTATTATATTTTTAAAACCAGTTATAAAAGAATTACATGGACATAGTTTATAAAGTCAGAAAATATGTACAACAATAGAGAAGGACCTACAAATCACACATAATCCTAACTCCCAGAGATAACCATGATTAACACTGCAATTCACTGTCTTCTAGTTTCATTACTATATCTGTGTATATATACAGTCAAGATTACACTTCATTTACATTTCAGTATCCTTTTTCACTTTAATATTATTTCTTAAACATGCCCAGAGTCTTTAAGATTCAATACATATATCTAATAATTGTGGATTTAATGGATACCCTATAGTTGACAGACAGCATATTTTCAATTCTTGCCCTTGCAACAAATGTGCAATATACATCTTCATGTGTGAATAGCTTCATTTCTTTTCATTGGCTTACGTTAGAGTTCCAGAAGTGGAAATCAATTTAAGAATGCATAAATTTTTAGCGGCTTATATTTAAGTACAGCTTAAAGACTGTCATACTTCATTAGATATGCTATCTTTGCTGATTTAGTATTTATGAGAGATGTCAACGTTAAATTTAATAACTTGATGTCCTTAGGTGGAGCCCAGTTAAGCACTTGGCTCCCAAGCAAAAATTTGGCAGTTAAAACATGCCAAGAGGCTCTTCGGAGAGCCTGGAGATTTACTTCTGAAAGACCTCTGTCATGGAACAACCTGTCGAAGGCAGTCCTTCGGCAGTGCAGGGGTCACCATGAGCTGGAATTGGAAAATGTGTGCCAGCGACAGCATGCATAGGACATAGGAGTCTGAAAATGTTCAAAGGGTTAGTCAGAAAAGGCTAATGCCATGTTTTTTAAAACCTGTAACAGTTCCATTGACACATGGACACATTCACATATCACACGATCCAATGGTTTCAGCATATTAAAAAGAGATTTACAATCATGATGCATTAATATAATTTGTAATAATTTACCTTATTTTTCTAATGCCTTTCTAACGTCTCTTCTTTTCTTCTTCTTCTTCTTCTTCTTCTTCTTCTTCTTCTTCTTCTTCTTCTTCTTCTTCTTCTTCTTCTTCTTCTTCTTCTTGATGCCGATGGTCAATAGGATGATTGAGAGAAAAATACCACTTTTGTACTGGAGCACTTCAAATTTTCCTGGGTCATGGTTAGGATTATTTCTCTGGATAGTCTACATTCAAAGACATAATCATATTTCTTTTTTCTTCCTAATTTTAGATAGTCTGGGTTAAAAAAAATCTGTGGAAACAAATTTCTAAGCACTCTTTCAAGTTGTTGGTTCTTGCTTTCATGGACGGTCATCTCAGAATTCCCTAAGACGCCCACTGATAACTTTATATGTTTATCCCCCTCCCCTTTGACCTGAGCCCAGGTGTCTGTCTAGTCAGGTCACAGTGGCACCAGAGCCTTCAGGACTTTGAAGAGCAGAAAAGAGCAGTAATGAAACTTCCTAAGACCTATCTGGTAGCTGATGAATTATGTTGATTAGAGGCAAATCTTTGGGACTACCAATGATTGGTTCAAATACCTCCTCAGCTCTGCCAATCAGCAATGCCAATCTTATTATACAGTGGGTACCTTGTGGTGGTGTAGTGGTTTATGCATTGGGCAGCTAACTGGGAGACCAGCAGTTCAAAACTACCTTCCATTCCATTGGGGAGAGATATTACAATCTCGAATAACCACAGAGGCAGTTCTACTCTGCCCTACATGGTCGCCATGACTCAAAACTGACTCAATTGCAGTGAGTTTGGTTTCATTTAGACCTGGTGTCAGAAAATGTGCTCAGTTCTTTATGAACATTGTCTATTAAATTAGTGTTGCTGCTGCTGGGTGCCTTGAGTTAGCTTAAACACATAGCTACCCTGTGCGCCAAGAAGGGAACACTGTCTGGCACTGTGCCGTCCTCACAATTGCTATGCTGTGTCCATGGTTAGAGTCACCATGTCAAGCCATCGCATTGAGAGGGTCCTCCTCTTCTCTGGCTCTCTGTTTTGCCAACTCTAATGCTCTTCTCCAGGGACCAGTCTCTCCTGACAACATGTCCAAAGTACAAAAGCTGCAGTCTCACCATCTACACTTCTAGGTCATCATTGTGCTGTACTTCTGAGACAGATTTGATCATTCTGTCAGTCCACGGTATATTCAATAGCCTTTGCCAATACCACAATTCAAAGGCACCGGTTGTCCTGTCGTTTTTCGTTAGTCGTTGCCCAACTTTCATATGCCTGTGATGCCACTGAAAATAGCACGGCTGGGGCCAGGTAGACCCCAGTCCTCAAAGTGACGACCTTGCCTCTCATTCTTAGGACATGTTCTCAGAGGGGACCAGTCCCTAGAGAAGAACATCATTCTTGGTGAAATAAAAAATATGCACCCCCCGAAAAAAGAGAAAAACTTCACTATAATTGAACCCTTTTCAACCCATAGTTGAATGCCTCACAGGCCAGGACACAACTGCCTCCATGGGTGCCTGAGACTTTATAAGAGCAGAAAGCTTCATCTTTCTCATGGCGGGTTGGAATGGTTGACCTTGCAGTTAGAAGCTTAACATGTAACCCATTATACCACCCGGGTTCTTTCTTAGTAAAGTAGAAGGGAAGGGGGAGGAAGAGGAGGAAGAAGAGGAGAAAGAGAAGGAGAAGAAGAAGAAGACTTAACTAGACAGATCAACACAGTGGTTACAACAGTGGCATCAAACACACCCACCACCACGAGGATGTGGCAGGATGGGTCAGTGGTTTATTTCATTGTACATAGGGTCACTATGAGCCAATCAATTCAGTAGCACTTAACAGAAATAGCATACAATTTCCACCTTAGCTTTTCATCATCTCCAGTATTAAAATCTGTCAGGCAGCCAGTGTGTGATTGTAGAAAACAGGTTAGAGCACCGAAAACTCAGTTTGTTTACTTAGATTGTACATGTAGCCAGCAGACATTTGTTTTTTTACCAGGCAAAGGATTGTCCAGACAAAGGAAAGCCCACTAAAATAAGCATGAATCTCTGCCCTCAATGAGAAGCCAAGGAGAATTTATCAACTAAACTAAACCAAACCAGGAGTCTCACTTTCATGAACTGTAGAACACAACAGTCGTGTTTGTATTGTCTTTCTAGTAAAGTTGTAGTGCTGTCTTCACTCATCTCTCTACCTCTCTTAAGGTGTCTTATCGCTCAGCTGCTTAAAGATTGTTGTAAAAAAACTGCTCCTTCCTTTAAGTCCTTCACTATTGTCTTATCACCCTTAAGAGAAACTCGAGGTATGCCTTGGAGAGATGAGTATAGAAGATCAAAGGAATAAACCTGACTTGAATGGTTAAAATCATGTCAGTTGATCCCCCATCGGACACATGCTGGAACTAATTTGGTTTTCAACATGTTCTGTATTTCTGTTTGTTTATATTAAGGTTTATCTCAGATGTGTTAATGCATTGGGGGTCATCCTCTTGAATTTGTGTTATATGTTTTTCTGTTTTCTGGTATAGGAAACCCAGGATTAATGAACCTAAAGGGACAGCAAGTAGAATAAGGGTTTTGGGGAAGGGGAACAGGAGGGCGGTGGTCACAGTGGTGTGGGTGTGGGTGTGGTTAGGTAAAATAGAGCAGTGGCCAAGGGGTCCAGTAAAGACAAAATGTTTGGAAACAGATTTTGGTAGCAATTATACAATACTGCTTGATGTGGTCAAACAATGGAATGAGATGACATACATATTAACTCCCAATTTTTAAAAAAAATAAAGAAAAAAGGTAAACTCTATCGTTTTAGTCTGTTTTGTAAGACACTGTATACCCTGAAACCTGCCATCCAACCAACTTCTCTCCTTCCCTTGCGGTCCTACATGCTACCATGTCAACTACTCTAGGTTGTCTTTGGCCTGCTCCAGTTGAGAATGCCTGAGAACCTCAGCATCTTTCCTACTCTGGCATTGTCAAATACAAAGCAGATAGCCACATCAGTGGGAATTGACCAGGACACTAAGTCATTCAATCCAAAGATGCTGGGAGGAAATTCAAGAGTTGGATTGGGATCTAGAGGTCTTCAAGGTGCTGAAAGCAATCTAGTTGATTGTCTAGTTCTCCAGAAACCCCAAACATACTGTTGGGTTCCCAATTCACAAGTCCTTCACTCCTGCTATAGAGCCAACACCTGGCCAGGTAATTCTCTTGAGGGATCTTGTATCTCTGTTTCACTAGTCAGTTTCCAAGAGATGGCCGTGAAGAGAAACCACCCTTGACTTCACCTCCCACTCTGGTTGATTCTGCCAGCCAATGAATGTTTCCTATGGGAAATGGAAGTGGATTCAAATGTGGATACTCTCATAGCCAGCCTCTATTCTGCCAAATCACGGACTGAAAAAAATAGTCTAGCATCCATGAGCTTCCTAGCTTGCTAACCACGGACAAGACAGCCTCAGTGATGATAAATAGCTGCCATGTTAAAAAAAAATCAAGTAAGAAAACTAAATAAAATAGAGATAACCTAACTAGAATAATTTAAAATCTTTGCTTTAATTTTTTAAGCTAAATTTTCATCCATTTTCTCTCTGTGTGTCTCTGTAACACACACATACACACACACGTATCTTGTTACTCTTCAGTGTTATACTTTTGTTCATACTGATCTACCTGCCTTTGGTTTTCCTAGAACCTTTGTCCTTCTAGGAGCCCTGGTGACATAGTGCTGATGCATTGGGCTGCCATCCACACGGTCTGCAGTTCAAAACCACCAGCCACTTCTTGGGAGAAAGACGCGCCTTTCTATTCTCGTCAACAATTACAGTCTCAGAAACTCCCAGGGCAGTTCTACCATGTCAATAGGGTCTCTGAGTTGGCGTCAACTCAATGGCAATGAGTTTGGTTTTGCTTTTGTCCTTCAAAGTCAGGCTTTCAATGCCCCATGATCTCATAACACTTTCCTCTTCCAAAAACCAACTCTTGGCATGCAATACATCGTTAAAAGAATTTTTTTTTTAGACAGAGGTGTAAATAAAATCTTTTGAAAGGATGTTATTAATGCATCTCAAAGCTGTATGCTCTAAGTTCCTTAGAGCAAAGAATGGACTTTATTCGGCTTGGTCTCAGTTTCTGACTCATAGTGGACACTCACATAATATCGACCAAGCCTAACAAATTCATTAGATTTCCCTGATTAGCCCAACCCACGCTGATCACTATCATCTTTCAATTCCCACTGCATGTGGTACTCAGTACCGTGCTGTTCAGTGTGTGCTCTCTGGGAGCAGTTCGGATGGTCTAATCTCAAGGTTGGAGATGGTGTCATATATTCCACTGATCAGCCTCATAGTGCCCAGCTCTGTGCTGGGCACACAGAGACACAACAGGCCGTTGTGGGTTGTTTGCTTTACTGGAAACAGAGGGATAGTCACATGTCATGAAACATGACCCAGCCTAAGGTTGACTCACCTAACTGTTGGTTTTCTCAGGAGAGCCTTTGTTAAGATCAAACATGAAGAGTTTTGATTTTTATAACTAATTCCCATGGGCTGGGGCCTTCCAAGAGCGAGACATTTCACTGAACTCTTGACTTACACGGGGCATTTGATCTTTGTGAAAGCACTGCAGTATTCTATCCCCATCACCCTTTTACAAACGAGAAGACTGAGATGAAATGGGGCCTGCTGACTTGCCCAAAGTCATCCAATGAGAGAAGCTCCCAGGCAAATCCAGATCTGGAAGGCTGCAAAATGTGTAGACTACAGACTTATAGTGATCCAGCACTCTCTGCCTTATTTCCCAATCGCAAGTGGCTCATCTCTGGTTCCCAAAAGCCGGAGGTGGCCATGTTGTTTTTAGTTTCCCTAGGGTGACTACATTTCTTTAGGTTAGTCTGGGTGTGCAGTTCATCTTGGGGCTGTAGAAATCTTAGAGGTTCCTAAAGCAATCTGGTTTACCCAGAGTCAGAAAGGTTGGGACCCAGGGCCAGTGGGGAGACCCCCAAGGGTCAGTGCTAATTGGGACAGATGCCCCAGGGGTACATTGCCCAGACTGTTCCCAAGGAGTTCAGCTGGAACCAGATTGCCTCAGGAATGTGAGTGAGGCAAACAACTGCTTGATTGTTTGAGCCCCTGCACTTGGTACTGAGTGTTGCTTCCCAGCTAAATGTAGGCCAACAGGATTTCTGAAAACTGTTTGCAAAGCTGAACGCAACACTTCCTTCATTTGCATTTAAAAAATAAACTCAGCTTTGAAATGGGCATTCGGAGAGTGCTTCCTGGTAATGGAGAAAGACTGTAACAAGATCGATCTTTGCCTCTCAAATATCCTGCTCCTGATTCTCAGTGAGGCAGAGATGGTTTTGCCTGATGAGTGTATTTTTCTAAACTATAGCTCAAGATCTTTGACAATGAGCTGCATCCTTCTGTCTTTGTGGTAAAATTATCTTTATGGAGGATTTGCAGGTCCTACCAGAACTTCTTTCTACTCTTTTAGACCCTCCATCTTGAATGCATTTCATTTGAAGCACATGTTCATAAGCATCCCCAATCCAGATTTTCTATAATTCATAACGAAAGTATAAGACAGCTTTTTGAGTTCTCTTGATGTCACAATAGAGAAATGCAGTATTAATCCTGTCTAGCCCATCTGCTCCTGCTCTTCCGTTCCTCTGGCCACCAGGCCACACAGTCAGTGGAGAGTTTCATGCAGCATTGATTGATTTTTAAGAAAGTGGTGCTTCTTCATTTCTCTCCTTCAATCTGATCTTTTAAAATGATCATGGTATTGGGATAGTAAAATATAAACCTTAAGAACTTTAATTCCAGTATAGTATCCTATTTTTCCAAAATCAAACTCATTAGAAAGGTACCATGATATAGGATATATATATATACACACACACACACACACACGTGTGTGTGTGTGTGTATTAACCCATACTTCCAGAGTGGGTTAATACATATGGATTAAGGTTTCTAGATGAGGTTTTAATAGGACCACTATCTTTTCCCCTACCCTACACCTAGGTTTTTTCCCCACAATCTAGTTCCTTAGACTTCAGATGTGACACCACTGACTTGAGCTCTCTGGCTCTGTGCAGAGGTGCTGAAAGGCAATCAACATTTGGCCAATATATTTAAAAAATAAATTATAGAAAAAATTTCCAGAAATATGTGTGCTGGATTTTTTCCTCTTCTCTAAATATAAAAATGCACCCTGCTTTCCAAAGTGCTATTTCTCCTCTCAGGAGAAGGCGCTGTTTAAAAGGGGGCAGTAGGTAGACTCATCTTTTGGGCATTTCTACCTTAGATAATCATGCAAACTGATCATCGTGCCCTGATCTGAGTGTGATTATGGGCTGTGCTTACCTGTTTGTTGGGCAGTGTTCTTTATAAAAATCATGACTTTATTGGGGTAACTTGTGAGGTGGGGAGACATAGTTTGATTTGTTTTCTGTGTCTGTAATCAAATTACCCATAAAGGATCTACCATGTCGCATAACACTGGCAAATTATTTGAAATATTACTGTCAGAAGCACGCTTACATACTTTGTGATTGGGATCACCCAGGCTTCATTTTAAATCACGTAAGTCTCTGAGTCACTTCCACCAAAATGTGGCAAAATGCAGAAATTGGCAATACAATTTTATGCGGCCCGTCAAGAAGGAAGGCCCAGATAAGCTTCGCTTGTTCACTTCGGTGATAAGATTCATCAGCTAGGCCTAAATCTAATTCTGTCGGCTTGCTACTGCTTTGTTGGACTGTCATTTCAGAACCTCCATCTCCCCTCTTGCCTCTCCCGTTTTTGAATCACAGCAAAAAAAAAAGTTTCTTAAGCGCTTAACTTGCAGCCAAGGGCCAGGTTCACGGTTTCATTTGCCCAGCATCCACCGCGGCCCCGGTACTTTCTGTTCCAGCAGAGGTGCGGTCGGTTCTCAGGGCCCGGCGCTCTGGACACCCTCACTGATGACCTCGTTAGAGTCACAGATGTTTGCTGCACTTTGGGAGATCTGGAAAAAGCAGAGCAGCAAACTAGGCCAGCTTGCAGGAAGGCTGTTTGTTACCCACAATTCAAGATAAAATGCTGGATAGTTCCCACTAGGTTCTGGTCGGCTAGGAAACGGCAACTTATTAATCTTGTGTCAGAGAGCCAGCTGCAGCCGTGGCAGTTACCATATTTCACCACCAACTCCATGTCTGGACAGCCATTGTCTTTTTTTTTATGAAAAAACTCTACAAATCAGCTGCGTTCTCGCTCTCGCTCTCCCTCCCTCTCTCCTGCTGCCCCCCCCTTTAACGCAGCGAACCCCCCCTCCCTTGTCCTCCTTGGAAAAATTGCACGCCAGCCCCGAGCGTCCGGGTGCCCTGTCGATCCTGTGGTGGGTTTACTAATTCAGAGAGACTGCTTACTTTCCAACTTTAATGATATTCCCCCAGCATATCACTTTGGTTGCCTGGCGACCGGATTTGAGCGAGGCCTCTCATTTGATTCCCACACATCAGACCCTGAAAAGCACTTTTTTTCCAGTCTCTCCGCTTTTGATTCTTTCTCCTCTGAAACCCTTCCCCCTGCGGTGTCAGTCTGGGTGGGCAGAGCAGTGGTAGAGGAGGGCAAGGGTGAAGGGAGCCCTATGGCGTCCTGGTCACACATCAAGGCCTCAAAACAAAGCCTCCAGAACCTTTCCTGCCAAACACAAATTCCCCTCCGAAAAAGCAAATTTGGCTTTCCCTTCCTAGGTTGGGTGTCATTTTAAGACTTTTCCCAGATACTTTATTAAATCTGATGCTTTTCATTGTGTTTTCATGTCCTTTCTCACAAGAGACTTTCCATCATCAACAAGTTGTTAGAGGAGTGAGCAAACAGATTGTGAAGAAGTGGAACAATCGACTAACCCCTGGGCTTGGACTGCCGTCCTGATAGGTTTTAATATTATATTTACCCATCTCCAATTTTACACGAAGGCACGGCTTCTCGCACCATCGAGAACCGTGCTCCCCTGAAATCTGTCTCCCGGCACCTAAGGCCCCTGAAAAACCAAACCTAAAGTGGGTTCAACCTTCTAGTATTTCTCACGCAAAGGGGGCAGATACCAGCTCTATTTGCAAAGATCCAGTGGAGGGAAAATACACCATGTCTGCTTAATGATGACCAAAAACAAGAGAAAGTAAAGAAAGTCACAGAAAAATTCACACGATGCACAATGTGTGTTTTCCCAGAGTTTTTCCCCAATTGTTTTCATTAAAGTTGATACGTTGGTATCATGTCCTCATATCAACACAATAGCAAGAAATAATCAGGACACTTAATGAGAAGCTTTATTGACCAGAGTTAATACATAGTTATATTGCTACATATATACACACACATACAAACACATATATCAATACATATAATATGTATATGATATATAATATGTATATGATATATACATATATGCACATATGTCTACATATTGACATGTAGTTGCAGATTGCTCTTGAAATATGAAACATTTCCATATGCACATCTTTTATGATGATCAGTCAATTGTAAAATGTAGTTCAAATATTCTTGTTGGAGTTTATTTTCTCCCAGATCCCCAAAGGATTTGCCCGTGTAGCTCCCATTCTCGTGTGCAAATCCTCTGTGTATTGACGGGAGAATGGACGCCTCATTCCACACTAGAGCTGAAAGTAGGATTCTTAACCTTTACTCTCTTGTTGTTGAACTTATATAATGCTAACAAAAGTGCTTTACCCTTTTCTCAGCAACGATGAAAGTGTGTACAAAGTTACTGCTTTTCCAGTAACGCTTTTGGGAGTCCGCACACACTCACCTCGACCTCTCCTTCCATTGTCTATACTTATAAGACCTACTTTACTACACTACCTGCTATACTATGTCTTCACTGATTATTAAGGGGTCGAAAAGACAGTTTCATGCTACATTCTTGCATGCAAAAAAGAATGTTTTGGGATTAGCATTTAAGCTTCATTTTTCTTTCTGTTCAAATACATTATTTGCATTTTAGCTGTGCAGATGGGCAAGCTGATATCTATTTATAAATTCTATTGATTCAGATAGTCTGATATTCTGTAGTTTTATATTTTATGTATGCCAAGAGCATTCTGGGCTTTTTAATTGCATGCATAATATATATATATGTATATGTGTGTGTGTGCATAAGTCAAAACGACAACAATAATAATAATCCTAGTAGATATTAAAGGAGTTCTGTCTATGATATTTCCATGGTAAAAGCTGCAAATCAAACACAATAAGCAGCCTTTCTTTGACTTTGTTGTTTTCCTTCTGAGTGGAATGATTGGTAACCACACCAAAAAGATTATTAATTTGTTCATGCACTAGACCACACTCATGCTAGTGTTCCATCTTTGGCTGTGTTTAAGGAGGTAGGTGGTCAAGGGAAAGTTTGCCCAGAAAAGAACGCTCTCTATATACAATGCTAAGCGAATGGAATGACTTCGACCACTGCAAAGAATTCTCCAACATTCTCGCAACAACAACAGAGATGGAAACCTTGCACAACTAGTTGACCTGAGTTTCTGTGGCTTCTCACTAATAAAATACTAAAATACTAGAAAATCACAGTTCTGATCTTCCTTCAGTCTGATACCAATAATATCAACTCTTCTATTTGCCCCCCTCCACTTTCTCCCCTCCCTCTAATTTGATCTGAACTAAAAATCTTAAAGAACAGGCACATCTTAAGAAAGGATGTCCTTAAAATAGTTTCAATCTGGCAAATGTCAAATTCCTACAAGATCATTTCTAGTCCCTTTTCCGTAAGTGGACCACCGTGGATACGTTTTTGGATGCTTGCCTGAACTGGTTTGTTTTGTGAATCCCACCACTAATAGCAACTCATCTCCATTGCAAGACTCTCCTATGGATTATAGATACTTTAGACAGGAGCAGAGAACGGGTGTAGAACATAGGCAGGTGGTCCCTCTGCCTACGGAGAAAGATGAGGCTGTCTCCTCCCATAAAGATTTACAGCCTCTTTGTTGGTGGCCCTGTAGGAGAGAGTAGAACTGCCTCTGTGGATTTCTGAGACTATTAATCTTCATGGGAGCAGACAGTCTCTTTCTTCCAAGAAGCTGCTGGTGGTTTCAAACTGCGGATTTGCTGCTAGCAGCCTAACGCAGAACCCACTTGGTGGAGCTTGGCTTTATTTCACAGAGCTCACTCTGTCCTCTCCCCAGGCATTAAAGAAGACAAGACAAGATGTACAGTCTCAGAAACCCCATTAGAGGGTGGCTTTGAGTCAGAACTTACTTGAGTTTAATCATGATTAAGATTAGTATTGTTGATATCAACATCATCCATATGTATAGATAACATGGTTTCTGCATTAAAAATGGTAAATATGTTACATTGATTTGTCTCTTATTTATTTGCTACCCTTATAAATAACTGGAATGGTGAGGTAAATAATGAACAAAGGAGCAGGAAAGAGGAGAAAGGTGGAGATAGGTGTCCTGATTCTTGTCACACTGCCCAGCCTCAGTTTCCTTAGTTGTAAAGCCAAAGATGCTGGATCACATAGAAAATCCCAAATTGCCCTTGTTTGAAAATATGGTTCTATGGTCTCCACAAGGAAGGGCCTTAATAGCGGTCTCTGGTCCTACGTTATGGAGAGACACAAAAGGAGTCTGAGCACGTGTGGGTGCATCTTAAACACCACTTGGAAATCTCAGCTGAAATGATGCCATTTAAGTCGATCTACATGGTGACTATCAGCATGATCACAATTAAAAAAAAACAAAAACAAGTCTCATGAAGGGGGAAAGAGAAATAGAACAAGAAGGCACCACCCCAGGTAGAATCCCAAAAGAAATCGGAAACAACCCCTCCATTCGCTCCCCTTTGTGCATCCGGAAGCTTTTAAAAGTCAAAACAGGCTTCTTTGGGAACATTTATAACCGATCGCACTGTTCCGGCGGTTGCCTGCACCGAGTTTAAATTCTCAGCACAGAGAAACACAGCCCAGCGGAAGTTCTAATCCTCAAAAAGTAGACAAATAGCAGGGAAACTCAGATGGCCCCTTAATACAGCTGAGTTCTCAGCGCCACCCCCACCCCCAGCCCCAGTACGCGGGATTTTGAGTGGTGGCCCGAGTTTGGGGTTGCTATTTTGTTTGTCCCCATGAGCCCCACCTCAGCGTGCCCATGCACTGAGGTCAGAATTCCTAATGAGCTTGCTCAGAAGGACTCAGATTAGCCGGGTTGCCAGGATCTCGCCATTCCAACCCCCTTTTCCACTTCAGTGGGCTGAGCTTTTGACACTCTGAAAAGCACCATTTAAAATTAATTAAAGCTTCTTATTTGGTACCAAATCTCATCACTGCCGACTACATTTAATATGTTTTGTGTGTGGCTTTAAGTCGCTGTCGCATCATGTGTTGTATGATCCTGCCATGAAGCAGCTGCAAGTTAGGAAACACGGGAGTGACCCGCAACTTCACTCGAGCACTTTCTCGACCGTGAGCACCATAGAGGGAGCCTTCCAGTGCCCTCTGCCAGGCCACTCACACTGCAGGATACGCCACAATGGCATCCTGCCATTATTTCTCACGGGCTCTCAGCACTTGACATTAGGAGCCCTGAGTTCTAGTCCCAGTTGGTCTCTCACACATTGTTAGGAGGCTGTGACATTGTAAGGCTTTGGTTTCCACATCTATTATAAGAAAGGGAGCGGGTTGCAATATCAGAGGCTGCTTTGGTGGTTTAGGATTCTGGCTGTAGGAGGCAAGGATGTGTTATAGCTGGTTTGGGGATCATGCAGGGTTGGTTTCACACTCCGTGTAGCCATTTGCTGGGTGGCACTGAGCAAGTGGCCTGAACGCTCTATGCCTAAGTTTTGTCATCTGTGGAATGGGCTCAAGAATGCCCTTAGAGTACATCCCCCATAGACACTATTGTGATACCTGAACAAGAGAATGAATGGGAGTGCTTAGAATAGTGCCTATATTTATTGGACGGACGGACCCTCAATCTATGAGATTGTAAGGACCATTTTAGAATTTATTTATTGCGATTGCATTTGCCTCTAGTATCATCAGTAATCCAAATTAAGAATTCTCAATTTCCGAACATCTGCTACAATGTCTTTGAATTAAGGACATTTGGCCACTTCAATGAGTCACAAACTATTTCCCAGGCTACTAGATTCCAAGGAATTGTTAGTAATTTTCTCAAAAAGTCAGAGACAACATATCCATCTTATTTTTTGTTTCAAAAAAACTTGGTTCAATTAGATTAATAATAATATCAATATTTTAACTCGTTGAAGTATAAAAAAGTCTTGTGGGCATTCAAAAATAAAATAAAATCATTAATTTTTAAAACTGTCGGAAAACACTATGAGCAGTTTGCTGAACCTCAACCCAGGTCTATGTAACTGCACAGTTCTTGATTTTATAGTATCATTTTCTACAGCAGTTTATTTGTGTTGCCAAATTATATTGTGTAGTTGTCTGGACTATAGCATTCTGTACCAGTACTGCATGCACATTGATTTAACAGGAAGGGAAAACATAAACTCTGAGAAGAAGAATTATCCCAAAGTTACATACCAGAAGACTTTTGACTGTGTGGGAAATAAGGGTTTTCCAATATTGGCTAGTGAATAATGGAAGAAATATATTATTCTTATATAGAACCATTCTTAATGTGCAAGCAAATCAGCACTTGGGTTTTTTTTGAAGATTTAAAACAAGCCACTATTTGCCTATGGATGAAAGAAAACCCCACAAAACAAACAAAATACTTTAATCTCTAGATATTTTTGTGAATGGGCTGTTTCTCTAAACACCCTTGTATTTTTTAAATTTTGTCTACTCATATCTTGAAATAAAAATGTTGAGAAGAAACAGAATGAGAAGGCCACCGTGGAAGAAGAATAAACTAATGTGTAAGTGAACGATGCGTAGCCTCCTATTCACCTGCAACAACTGGAAACACCAAGCAGAGGCTTTAGCAGATCAGGGATCAGCTCATAGTTCCAACAAATGACGTCCTCAAGGAAAATGTTTCTTGCTTCAGTAATATGTTAAATGGTCCTCTATAAAAATTTTCTTCAGAGTCCTTCCTACCTAACGAAAATTTCATCTGTACATATTGATTTGGAAGCTTTCATCTGATTTGTTGTAGTATCTAAAATTCTAAAGATTTGAGTGAGCCCCAGTTTCCTCATTTGAAGCATAACACTGACAGTAATAATTCACTCACGTATTGCTATGGCATATGGCTTAAATATGTAAAATATTTGCTCTCTATCTGCAATATACACAGTGTCAGGTTACCCAATAAGCAAGGTAAGCACCTGCTCACTTGAGCTTACTTGCTAATCTGTAGTGAACATGCTCACTTTTTTGTTTTTAAGCCACATCAAAGATTCTGCTTCTTGGTATGGCTGGTCTCTGTCTCTCCCCCAAGCCCACAGCACCTTTTCATAAAATCAAAGCCTCTTTTCACATTCCCAATCCCTGGCAGGGACAGAGTCCCCAGTATGTAAGGTGAACACGGGTTTACTTGTGCTTACTCATTAATCTGTCGTAAAAACATTCTGATTAGTTACGATGTTTCAAACACATGTCATTCACTACAGATTACTAAGAACCCCTGTGATACGCTTCAATATAGATTAGGAAGTAAGCACAAGCAAGCCTATGCCTACCTTGCTTATTGGGAATTCGCCGCTGAGTATATTCGGTGCCTACATATAGCAAGTCTTCAATTAATGGTATTTCCCATCCCTGTTATTACGGCTGGGCATAAAAGAGGGTTTAGGTGTTATTGAGCTTTACCACAAGCTGAATTGCTTCTAGACTATGGCCATCCCGAATCAACACTGTGTGCAGTTTGGCTTAGGAAATCGTACTCAAACTCTGCAGAGCAGATGATTCCCTCAAACACATCAGAATGCCTTTGGCAGAGTAGAAGTACTACAAATACAAGGGGTTTCTTGAAGCAAATAAGAAAATTTCCTTGAATAGAGCCAGCCTTAATATTTAATAGCTGGCACACAGCTACTTTCAAAAGAAAGTCCTACTGCTCTCTACCTTCTGCTTCCTGTGGATGACTGAGCTCAATAGCTAGATATTCAGGAGCTGGCAGATCAATGACTACTTTTCTCTAATATTCCTGTTTGCAAAACAAGGGGGGAAACTGATAGGTTTGAGTATTCCTCTAATCAGGTAAAACTACCAATCTATTAATGAAAGAATCAAAGAAAAGTGAAAAGAGAAAGACACTGGTTTTTCTTTGAACAGGCATTCAAAGGGAAAAGAAAATGAGAATGCTTATTCCACTGGGAAAACAAACTATTCATTAAATTTAAAATTTATTTGTGTGTTTCTAAATGCATTTTTCCAGTTTTTACCATAACCTAATTTTAGTCAATTCAATTTGACTGTGAAATATTTTAGGGAGCTAAAGATATGTTTGATTGTGTAACAATATATTGTTGTTGAAGCATTACAATTTGTTTGATAGTGACGGGAGAAAGTTGTAGGCATGCCATTTTAAAAAGATTAAAGTATGTTTTGAAACAGAACAGTTTGTTGCTAAATACGAACCTTTGATCTACAATTAGTACAAAGGAATATCCCCCTGAACAAAGATATATGTTCACACCTCAACATGGCACTCACAATTGTATGGTGCACAAAGTAAGTTGATAATAATTACTTTGTGGTCAATGCATAAGGGAGATCCAAGAAGAACGGCTGTCTTTGAGTGATGATACTGATGAAGCATACTGAAAGTACCGCACACCGGAAGCAGAACAAACAAATGTGTCTTGGAAAAAGTGTAGCCAGAGGCTCTTTAGAAGTGAAATTGGTGAGACCTTACCTCACCTACTTTGGACATGATTTCAAAAGAGATCAGTCTCTGGAAAAAAAAGAAAAAAGCATTGTGCTTGGGAAAGTGGAGGAGCCGGGGAAAAACAGAAAGACCTTTAGCAAGATGGATTGATACAGTGGCTGCAAACGGGCACAGACATAACCACCATTGTGAGGAACACGCAGAACCTAGCAGTATTTTTTGTTGTTGTTCTACCTACGGCTTCTATGAGTCAGAACCTACTCAACAACACCTCACAAACATAATAACAGCTACTACTTTATACCTCCTTGGTTGTTCAATTTTTATGCCCCAGTGGAAAGCAAGAACCAAATAATTTAAACTCTGGGGATAAAGCATTTAACAAGCAAGCAAATTTTTTGATATGAGCAAATTGTGAGCAAACGTTGCCATGAGGAATTACCCCAACCAAAGTAAAACAGTGGCTCTATTAATATCGTACATTTTCAAACAACTAATATTAAAATAAGAGTGATCTGTAATTACCATAACCAAGTCATTGCCCATCAAGGATCCAAAGTTAAATGCCTGTCCAGTTTGACTATCTAGAACTCTCCAGAGGATCTATCCATGTGTGTCACTCACATAACCAACATCTCTCCTTTTTCATGACCTTAAATTTCCTTGGGATAAATCTTTAAAGTGAAAAACACAATGTAAAAATGTGATCTACTTTCCGTCAGAATAGATTCCAGCAAGAATAATCTCTTTCTGCTAAGTTTTTGTTTGTTTTTTAATGCCATCTCCCCTTCTCTTCTCTCCTGAAGATAAGGACAGTTGCTCTCCTTGTTTTTCCTAAACTCCTCTCTGGAAAGCATCAATTGCCCTGCAGGCCTTAGGAAGTTTGCTGATCCTATCAGCTTTGAAGCAGCTACCTTGCGGCCCAGGTCTCCGTCCTAAAAAGCTGTGTGAAAACCTTACACTCTCTGCTTGTCCTGGATGCATGACCAAGATTAAAGAGCTGAACACTGGAACCCATCTGTCAACTCGTATTTTATTTCCAAAATAAGTTCTACCTATGTTTTTAATGCCCAATGGCCTCGCTTGAAAAATTGATTCAAATATTAGAGGCACTATGGATCAAGCTGAGATTTTTCTGATCCGGTCTGATGGGACTAATCCCTTGGTCTTTCGAGGTCGGCTTGTGGCGTCAGGGCTTTTAGAACATCTGCAGCTCAGAAGATGAGGTTGTGGGGCTCCAGGTAGAAACTGCTGATGAGTTTCAGTCATTCCCTCTTCAGAATGTATTGGAAGATTTCAGATTTGAAAACGTTTATTTGCTGTGAAGTTGGGGAAATCTATATTAGCCATCAAACCCAACGACTGCTAGGCATTCTCTCTTGAGAAGCTGGAAGGAAAGAATACGTTGGCACTGAGGAAACTCTGAGCTCAATCTGTGAGCGCACTTCACCTGTACCAGGTGAGGAAGAGAGCCGGAAATGCCCTCTCTTTGGCCAGAGGATTAAATGCCAGTCTTTACGGGTCAATCAGGCTATTCATGTACTGGTTACTCAGGCATTGAATGTGATAGAAGGTATGGAACAAACAGCTTGAGGGGAAATGATCTCCTACAAGCAAGGTGTGCTTTCATTGATTTCATATGGGGCACTACAAGAGGACCGAAGGAAAATTAAGTGTTCATATTTTATAGACATAGTCTCTATAGAATTACCCAAGCAGGGCACACAACATTTGCTTTCTAATAAGTAAACAGCTAGAATCTTGTCATTCTTTTTAAGATTGAGGCGATCATAAAAGACAAAGATGAGACAATCCATAAAGGAAAACAGAATCTGTTTTCTTGAAATGAACCATGGGTTACTGAGCTTCAAACTCCGTGTGCCCCATTCATCTCATGACCTAACCCTTCTGACCTCTCAGAAACCTAATATATTTTCTATTTTACCAGTACTCACATTCCAGAAAACTCTCCTTATATCATAGGCACTCTTTTCTTACTTTACAACCAATCGAAAAGTCACGATAGTAGAATGCACACAGGATACACAAGAGGCGCATAGAAAGAGTCGTGTTTCTTGTCTTCTTGGTCTGGCTAGAGCATGGTAGACTACGAAAAGCACACAAAGGTACTGACTGTTCTTAGAGATGGAGTTCATGGAGGAGGAAGCATTTTGTAGAATGTAAGTATGACACCAATTAAGGGATTATTGGACGCCAACCTTTTTCTTTCAGCATTCATTTTTACTAGAAAATAAAATGGGGTGTTCCAAAGGAAACACTTACTATGTACATATATGTATGTGTGTGTGCATATATACACACATTTATATATATGAAAGGAGAAGGTAAGAATTAAATATGAAAATAAAAATAAAGAAAAAATAAAACTCACTTTCATTGATATAATATGAGTTATAAATTCTAAGCTCAGGTATTTAGAATCTGCATATGGCAGGCCTGGTTTTCTTTGAATGACCTTTACTTGATATCTAAGAAACAATAAGTGGGTTTGGGGATTAAGTTCTTGAATCATGTGATTTGCTAAGAAATAATCATTACAGAGAAATATTAACCAACTTAGAGTCATACACAGAGGGAAGGTAGTCCATTACCTTTTCCAAAAATCTCCATTTCAGCTTCCTTCCCTCTCCCCAAATGCAGCTCTTAGTGTAAGGAGAGAAAGAGAGAGAGAGAGAGAGAAATACTCTAGTTAGCTCAAGTTAATTCTGCTTAGTTCCATATATTTTATCAAAATGTTTAAATTAGAGGTAATAATTTAGTTTAAAGATAGCTGTTGAGACAAACTAGATGTGTTGAAGAAGTTGATACCTACAATGTTAGTGTCAGTGAAACTTAGCTGAAAGCCAATACGATTGGCCATCTAATGGCGATTAAATGTGCTATAAATTTAAATCTGTGCAATACTTGTAGAGATTGATTCAGGCAGACAAACAAAGATAACAAAAGTCTTTTGTGTGTTTGTCACTCATGTTCACTCCTCTGTTGTTGCAGTGTCAAATAATGTCAGTTATTTTAGGGCAATTACTGTAATTTTAAATTCTCAACAAATTAAACGATAAAGACTAGAAGTCCAAGAAGGACCCTACTCATTTTTCTACTACATTATCTATTTTCCATTTTTAAGGGTAAGATTTAATTACTTAAAGGTTCAGAGGGAGGGGAAAATAGAAATTTTATTTTTTGTCTATTGAAGCATTTAACAGTTTTGGAGTTTTTAAGTTGAATTTGGATGTTTTATGAATTTTTTTCCAGTGCCAAATTGTACTCTCAGATGGATGAGAGGAATTATTTGTAATTAAACTTAATATATACAATATATTTAGACTGTAGATATGCATACTTATTCATATATCTTAAATGGAGTCACTTTTTAAGTCTCTCCGGTATTCTGTATGTAGGAAAAGACTTGGAGGCTCCTCTATGATTTCAAACTGCCCATGCAGCAAGTGAATTTAATTGTGATGAAGAATTTGTTGATAGTCCGGGGAAGTTCCATAGTTTTGCAATGAGGTCAAATTTATATAACTAAATAAAGGGCATGTAGGAGTTGTCTTTTCCTACACTAAAAACAAAAGAATAGAGTTGATTCCGATGCATAGCAACTCTCTAAGGACAAGGTCGATAAGTCACTGTGGGATTCCCAAACTGAAACAATTTCCAACACTAGGAAGCCCAATCTTTTTCCTGCAGAGTAGCTTGGGGGATTTCAAACTACTAACCTTATGGTTACCAGTCCCACCACATAACCACTCCACCACTGGGACTAGCTGAAATAAGGCAAAATGGGAACCAGATGCATCTGTTCTAGCTTACCAACACATTCCACTTAAAGACACAGGAACGAATATTGTTCATAACCTGGGGGCTACCTGTGTACAGCTTAGTGGATTTAGGTAAGAATTCAGGGGGCAAAAAAGTATCTAGGAAAGCAAAATGGAGCTTGAGAGGAAAAATAAATATATGGATTTAAACCATGTGTGATAATAAGATATTCTATCAATACAAATCTTAAAAATAAAATATAAGCATAATTAATTTAAATGGAATCATCAAAGTAGTTTCATAAAATAAAGTGAAGCAGAAAAATAATTACCACTCATCGTGTTTAAGCTATGTTGACAATGTTTAAATGTTACATAATTTAAGAAGAAGGAGTCAATACATTTTGTATTTCATGAGATCTCTCACTCTTTTTTTTTTTTAAGATTTGGAGCAGCATCTAGGATTTCTTTGCAGTAATAAACACAATGATCCATTATCTTCTTCTATTACTAATTATCCTGTAGAGATTGTCTGTTCCAAAAGATAATTAGAAAGGGTGAAATTTAATTCCATTAAACAGAACTCAGCTGGGACATAATGAAATTTTGCTGTGAAGTTGAGGACTTTGAAGCCAAATAAAAGCTTTTACATCGATAGAGCAAATGAGATTGTAAAGCTCACACCTTCTCATACAGGGCGTTTTTAAAGCAGATTTAGAATTTGATTATGTTTACTCATGATGAGCTTTCAAGGTTCAGTTAGTGTAAACAGTCATAAAGTAGGCTTCTTCTTTTTATAAAATGAGATTTGTGTGTGTGTGTGTGTGTGTGTGTGTGATTACCAGAAGTATGTTTAAATTCCAGATCTGTTCATTCCTTTATTCAATAGGTAATATAGTGCATACCTAACTAGACAAGATACTCTAATAGAGAGCAGGCCATTTCTCTGACAGACCATTTCTCAAGCTAACCTTCCTATGAAAGATGAACTGAATCTATGTTTCTTTCACCTATCGAAGACATTGAATGTGTTCCCTAGGAAGACTTTAGCCTAATAGATGTTTCTGAAGCTCCTCTTGGGAGTGTCTAGAATTTGCCGAGCTGCGAGGGATACAATCCGTGACTCAAAGAGTGCATCGTGTGGCGGACAGAGGGGGCACACCTCCGAGTGGGATGCAGGCTTGAGTCCCTACCTAACCCCTGGTACAGCGCCCTTCAGCTATGCTCGCACCCTCTTTAAAACACTTTTAAAAACAGCTTTATTGACATATAATTCACATCAGACAATTCAATGGTTTCATCATATTAAAGAGTTACACAATCATCACCACACTATATATGTGACATATAATTCACATCAGACAATGCAATGGTTTCATCATATTAAAAAGTTACACAATCATCACCACACTATATATGTGACATAAAATTCACATCAGACATTTCAATGGTTTCATCATATTAAAGAGTTATGCAATCATCACCACAATCGTTTTTAGAACATTTTTAATAGTTATTGGTATACACTTCACAAACTGGGCAATTGAACAGTTCAATCATATCAAAGAATTGCACAATCATAACCACTATCAATTTTAGATCATCGTCTTTGTTACTGTCTTCATCATTATGAGCATTCCATTGCCTCCCAATCTCCCCTGCCATACTCCCAAGAAACCATTACCAGTTATTGTCTCTGTAGATTCACTTATCCTGGATTTCATACACATGAAAACATACAAAAAATAAAAATCTCAGCAACAACAAAATAAAAGGAAGAAAAATATGTCTAACCAAAAGCAGAAAATATTAAAAACTAGAAAAAATTTAAAATGTGTCACAAGGGAGAATAAAATCAACAATCTATGTAGTCTGATCTAAAAGTCTGTGCTATACATCTATACTATCATTTTCTAAAGAGTCTTTTAAAATCTATATCATTGGTTAAGTTAATGATACTATCGATAAAATTACTATATTCCCCATTGGGATGATTTATAATGTTCTCCAATCAAGTGATAAGAATGTCTATAAAGTGAATCAGGGACATATATAAACCATAGATATATAAATGGATTTTGAGTTCACACTTAATTGTAGCCTTAATCAAAGAAGAATTAGTTCTGATGACATGGCCTACTCAGTACTTGCCCACATGAAGAGATCACTGAAGATATGGGTGCTATAACAAAGTGTGGTGATAAAAACGGATGGTGCCGGACTATCACAAAGAAGAACATCTGGAAGAAGCGCACCAGCCTGTGTAAACCAAGGACTGTAAATAATTAATTCCCCAATCAGATGAGGGAACAGTAAGAGTTTTAATTCTGTGCACCCAGTTTGCAGAAAGCTATGAAGGACAGTGAAAGCCCAAAATCTACTACGGTGTTTCCATGTGAATTAAGCCTCTGAGAATCCCCTCTGATGATTGACAAGGATGTGAATAGTTTTACTGTGAGACAGAGTGCATTAGAAAGTAAATGAATGCAAATGCAGTTGATTAAAATGTCTCCTCTACTCTTTAACATAGGTTTTCCTGTTTGGACTCCAAGAAACACGAGGGCAAGTACTTTGTGTTTACCTCTGTGTTCTTCATAGCAAGTAACTTCTAGCAAACATGATCAATGAGTGGAGAAGAGAAGCGGGGAAATCACATAGTGTTGATTCTGACTAGCCATTATAGAAAAGTGGTTGTAAAAATGACAACTCTTACCCATAAATAGGTGAAAAAAGAGCTTCAGGGGACTTAAGTTTTCAAGAGGGACATTATTATTAAAAAATCACAATGGGGTTTGAAATATGGTCTAATTGGCTCCAAAGATTGATTCTTTGCAAATAGAGGGATGTCCTCAATATGTGAATGAGTTCTACTCCCATATCTGCTTTTAAGTCAAATGTATTTGTTAATTCAAACAGTTAGGTCTGCCTCATATCTAATATCTATCAGTCAAATATTTGTCTTAGTATATCAGATATAGTGTATCTTTCTCTACCTAAAAAAGGGCTTCAATCCTACTCATTTTAGTTCCACCACCTTCTGAGACTTTACCTGTCCACCTCAGAGTTTTGAGTTTTTAACCCAGTGAAACCCAAAACTATAAGATAACAAATCTATGTTGATTCAAGCAACTCAGTTTGTGACAGTCTGTTGCAGCAGCAAACAAAAACTAATACACACGGGAACAATTGGCAGCCCTCTTGCCAATATGGAAAACACAGCAGAGATAAAGGAAATTAGACCTCTATTATATTGTGTACCCACTAAAACCAAATATATTTTTGGAGGAGAAAAGAAAAATATTTCATACCAAGGAAATTCAATTAATAAACATCAAAGCAATGATTCAGAATGCCACAATACTTACATTGTTGCTCCATGCCAGAACCACTTCTGATACTAAAATGAATGTGTGACACACACACAAAGGATCTAGCCTCAAAATCTCTCCCTCCCAATATTTATTCATTAATATGGAAGATTCAGTATATATCTCCAAATCCTGTGATAATCTTCCCTCCAGGAAGTAGAGATAAATCCTGCAGGCGGGTCAAGGCTAAGCAATGGAGCATGGAAAGGGAAAGAAACAACTGAGCAGAGGAGAAGCCCCGACGGAGAGGCATTCTACCCACCATCTGACCTGGGTTCTTTGAAAAGATCGGAGTCGTGAAAACGGTCACCAAATGCCAATGCCAATGAAGCACAATGATATCCTGGATTCAGTCCTAAAACAGAAGACTAATATAGTCAGTATGTGAAAAAAGTTGAAATGCAAATAATGTATAGTAGTTTAGTGAATAATACTTTACCAATATTAACTTCTTTCCAAATTTTAATCATTGTCTTGTGGTAAGGTAAACTGTTAAGGTTAGGTGAACAAGAAATTTGTACTATCTTTTCACTCGTACCTTCAGGATCAGGGGTGTGAGGGGCGATACTGGGAGAGTAGAGTGTGAGTGTGTTGGAAAGGGGGAACTGATTACAAGGATCCACATGTGACCTCCTCCCTGGGAGACGGATGGCAGAGAAGGGTGGGGAGGGAGACTCCAGATAGGGCAAGATATGACAAAATAACAATCTATAAATTATCAAGGGCTCATGAGGGAGGGGGGAGCGGGGAGGGAGGGGAAAAAAAGAGGACCTGATACAAAGGGCTTAAGTGGAGAGCAAATGCTTTGAAAATGATTAGGGCAAAGAATGTACGGATGTGCTTTATACAATTGATGTATGTATATGTATAGATTGTGATAAAAGTTGTATGAGCCCCTAATAAAATGTAAAAAAAAACTGTTTTAAAATTTAACTTTAATGAGGCTAGAGAAGACACAGGGAGATTTGCAAAAGCTTTAGGCAACAGAGACAAATACTGTTCTATACATGATCTGGAATAGTGAGGGATCTACACTTAGATCTATAAGTAGATGCTTGTATATAGACATGCGGGCTGCACAAGCGAGACAGAATGGGAGTATATCAATGTGTGTGTGTGTGTGTGTGTGTGTGTGTGTGTGTGTCTGTCTGTCTGTCTGTCTGTCTAAAGGTTACAGCAGAGCTTTCAGATGAAGAACTGGCCATGAGGAAGGACTCAGTTCCCCACTTTGGAAGAAAACACCGAAAAACTTATGCATAGCTTCAAAACATTGTCCGATAATGAAGGTCTAATGAATGGAAAAAGAACATTTTTCCAAAATAGTGCCAGAGGATGGGCCCCTCATGTCGTGGGGCACTCGGTAGGTGACTGAAGAGAAGATGATTTCTCAGAGTGGAGTTGACCATGGGGACATGAGCCAGATAACACCTGTGGGCATGTGGCCTTCAGGATCATCAACTGCTGATGGTGCATGACTCAAAGTAAGGAGAAACAGCTACAAAAATCTGTTGATGATCAGAACTTGGATTGCGCAAAGCATGGATCTCAAAAATTTGGAAGTCATAGAAAATCAAATGGAAGGCATAAAGATAGACATCTGACTCATGAGTGAGCTGAAATGGGTTAGTATTGACCAATTTTTAATCAGAAAATCATATGATTTACTATGCCAAGGATAACACAATGAAAAAAATGGCATGGCATTAGTTGTCAGAAATCACATTGCAAAATCAATCACGAAGCATATTGCTGACTGTGATAGGATTAGATCCATCTGCCTTCAAGGAAATCCAATCAATACAACTCTTATTCAAACGTATGTATCAACCACAAAGGCCAGTGATGAAGAAGGGGGAATCAAAATCTGCCAAAGACTTCCATCAGAAACTGATCGATTAAGATGCATTGATAATTATTGGTGATTGGAATGCAAAGTTGTCTTAAAATAAGTACAGTCAGAGTGCTTCCTAATGGCAAGGGTGATGAGACCTCATCTTACCTTCTTTTGGACATGTTGTCAGGAGAGACCAGTCCCTGGAGGACATCATGTTTGGAAAAGGGGAGCAGCAGGAACAAAGAGGAAGGTCCTCAAGGAGATGGATGGACACCACGGCTGTAGCAATGGGCTCAAGCACAGGGACAGTTGTGAGGGTAGTGCAGCACCGGGCAGTGGGTTGTTCTGTTGTTCGTAAGGTTGTTATGTGACAGAACGGACCTGATGGTACCTAATAACAACAACAACACGGACATGTTTGACAGAGGATAATTGTGTATGTGTATTTACTTTGGCTGTGAATATATTTGAATGTATTGGAGCATGGATAAGGACAAAACAATGAAACTACTTAGACATAACAAAAGACCTTGAGTGAATGAGTCGGTGGGCCTGGGTCCTTTGACATGGCATAGTTAGTTCATAAAGGAAATGTTCCACATCCTACTTTGCTGAGTAGCTGCCGGAGCCTTAAAAGCACTTGAGCAGTTATCTAAGGTGCATCTAATGTCTGTTCCCATCCAGGAGACAGAAGAGCGATGCATACCAAAAGATAGAAGGAAAAAATGAGTCCAATGCATTAAGGGATGACACAAGCATCAGGTTCCACAAGCTAGCCCAGAAGAATTAAATGGTGCCCTGATACTGCTACCAACTGCTCCGGAAAGAATCACATTCAAAGACCCTGCATAGTGGGAGAAAACTGTGGAACAAGCCTTCAAAATCATGAAAGAGATTGGTATGATATGTCAGACAGAGGTTGGTGGGCTATGCACGATGGTGGTCCTTAGTTACCTTTGAAGTCTGCAATGGAACCCGCCCCAGCCCCAGCCCCAGCCCCCGCCCCCTGTTAAAATAATCAATTGTTTAACATCAAAAGGGTAGCATTTGCCCAGAGATAAAATTCAGAGAGTTAGGAAAAAGGCTGACTAGACAGAGAAAACACGTGGAAGACATGATAATACCTTGAGAAGACTGTAATGGATGAGCTGTCATATAATAAAACGGCTAGAAATTTTTAGTGAAAAATTACCTGTTTTTTCAACCTTCACCTAATTCACAAAAATAAAGCTAAAAATATATGTATCACCGATTCTTTAATACATAAAAATATGTCTTATTGATTATCAAGATGACCCCCAATATCAGTATATAGGAAAAAAGTAAACTATTACATATAAGGTGCTTTGGGAGCCATATCACTTATTTCCGGCATAGCTTTCAGATGGCTTTCTCAACTGTCACACCTTGGACATTTAGGTGGGGTGGGCAGGTGTCATCTTGTTGCCAAGGCCTGTCCTGTGCGGTGTAGGGTGTTTCGCAGAAACATTCCTCTCCTCATTAGATGTGCCCTGGTTCCTCTACCAAATCCATAATGCACAACATCAAGAATTTTTAATTGCTTCAATAAGCTAATTAAGTTTAAAGTAAAAAAAACCCCCATATTTTAAAGGCAACCAATAAACTGAGGAAAATATTTAGTATAGTTAGCAGAAAAAATATGGATACCCTTACAAAAATGAAATACAAACCAATAGGAAAATTGGCACAGGAAATAATAAGTGATTCACCCAGGGAAATTTAAATGAAAGATGGCCATGTAAAAAAGTAATTAGCCATAGTATGAATCAAGAAAATGAGATAGCTCTTTGTATAGACTATTAAATTAGTAAGGTTTCAAATAAATAGTTTAGTGTCTGTCTTGAGCATTCTAAAGAAATAGCTGCGTTTTTAATATAAATTTATATAAACTTGTTATTCATACTTTATCCACATGCAAATAAAATATCAAAGCTATAAAAATCTTAAAGCATAAATCCCACCTTTTCTATAGAAGTAACTACATTTTAAAATATCTATTGTATATTTTCAAAATCACAATGATCATATATTGAATTAATATTAGTTTACTACAAATTATTGTTACTTGGAAATAATTAAACATAATGAAATTCTATATGGCCAGAAAAATGTTTCAAAAGACTAGAAAAGTCTATTGCCAAATGTTAATGGCAATTACTTTTGTGTAGTGGAATGACACATGATTTTCCTATTTTTCCTCTCTATTAGTATTTCCTAAGTTTTTTTATTGTAAGAAATAGACTTTTATTGCATAACCACCATAAATGAATGGAAAGTGTGTAAGGAAATAGCGGTCAGTACATCTCATGTGTCTTGTTTTATGTAACGTCTAACGGTGTGTTAAGTGCCTGTGGGCCCTCATGTCTTCAAGTCACAGGGCTGTCAACCTCTGTGCTAAGGCTCTGTTGATCCGTGTTTGAAAAGCGCGTCTTTGATCCGGGCGCACGCACCGTAGGGAGTGGACTTTGAGTCCGTGTTGGTTATGGTGGCGAGCAAAAATGAACCTTTTGTCAGAAAACGACTATTTTTATTGACACAAAGATGACCTTAAACAGATAATGAGCTAACGCTTCATATCAAGCTGCGGAGGAGGGAAAAAAGAAAGACCTTGCTTTCATTTTTCAGAAAACACTTGAGAATCATTGCATAATGACGCACTTGTGTAAGAATCCAGTTCTAAAGTGGTGAAAATACAAGGCCACATGAACTAATTTAGAAGTAGGGGAGCCAAAAGCAAAAGCAAAAAAGCTTCCAAACACCAAGTCCATGGACAGGGAGTCAACTGTGACCAGACAGAGAACTGCTGTGTTAGACCGCAGCACTGGTGGGGTAGTGGTCACACGTGGGTCACGGGTTTGAAACCTGCCACTCCTCGGCGGGGGGAGGGGTGCAGAGGGGGGCTGGGAAACAGGACTTTCCACTCCTATAGAGAGTTATATTCTCATAAACTCAAACCACTAGGATTCTGCGTCGATTCAATGGCAGTGAGTTCGGTTTAGTTTTTGGATATTGCCATCTAAATTCTGAGTACCGGTGTGCAGAAAGTTCTGTTGACAGGGAAAACTCAAAATCCGCTTGCAGAGTTCCCATGTGGATTTAACCTCTATTGAATTCCTTCTGACCATTAACTAGGGATGAGAGCAGACTTGAGCTCAGGCAGAGTACAACTCCACTCCTCTCCAGCCATCCATCAGGGCTTCCCCCGGTATGGCCTTGGTGGAGGCCACCATACTGGAGATGGTACTGGGGGTGGCATGACTCATGGGAGTCATGTCCTAGTAGTTATGCCTTGACTGCCTTGGTCACAAGGCCCTGGACCAATCTTGTTAGCTCTTCAGGCTAACATAATGCATGCTTCTCTTCCCCCTTCTGTAATACCACTGTAACTGTGATGTATTGATCCGCTACCAATCATGCTTTCATGACCGTCTTCTTTGCCCTTCCATGTCCTTTAGAGAACTCTGTGCCTCAGCAGACTCTCAGATGTCATTATCACCTTGTACCTCCTGGTTTTGTCCTGCTCAAGACTTAAGAAGGGTTCTTCTTGAATCATATTTGAAAGTTTTGATCTCTTTTGTATCCCAAAACACTGCCCACATGATTCTTAAGGCTCTGATGTTTGTTAAAGAAAACAGACACATCCCACATCCACGCGGGGTTCAACCAGTCAGTGTTTCAGTGAGCTGAGCCCTGGGCCACTGCACCACCAGGATATGGGGAACAATCTAAAAGGGAGCTGATGTGCAAATCCAACTTTCAGCATACATCTAGAAATGTAGTGGCATCTCTGAATTTGCACTCGCCTTCGTATTCCTCTAGGCGAAGTCACAAAGCAGGGATTAGTGGATGGATCCTGTAGACAGTCTAGCACAGAATGGCTAGTTAATTCCAGGTTGAATCCAGTTAAATCCTATTTCTTTTGGAATTACAGCCTGCCTTTTCTTCTACTTTCTAAAAAGTATAAAAAGTGCATGAAAAACAGAAATTTTAATGAAGGGCTTTAAGTGCATACTCTTACTCTGGCACTTTCCCAGTGTTAGGGGATTTGAACATAGCATGTTTGTCTTTTCTCCTACTCAGTCATAGCGACCCTATAGGATGGAGTAGATCTATTCCACAGGGATGCCCTGGCTGAAATCTCTATGAAAGGAGACTGACTACCTTATCTTTCTCCCACTGAGGAGGTGGTGGGTTTGAACTGACAGCCAGGAAAGACAAAAATTATAGTTGAGAGGCTGACTTGCACAATCATACTTCTATGCTGGAATCATGTTAGTGTTTGAGAACTGCATGTTTGCTCTTTCTTTTCACCAGCCATTTCAATTTCTCACCGCAATGATCAGCCAGGCAAAGCACGCCCGTATCTGGGCCCCAAACCACAATTCTCAGACAAGCAGACAAAAATCCTTCCCCTGGGGGAAGATGATGTATACATTGCATAAATGATGCTAAAGAAAACTCTGTTCACTTAGGTGGAAACTTTAAGTGCCACCCTTGGGACAGATTAATCATTACTGGTTCATTCAGAGTCAACACCTCTCTTGAGAGTTTGTATTCCCACCCCAGATATGCTGAATCAGAATCAATATTTTTAAAAACCACCGAGGTGATTCTTATGTATGGGGTTCTATTGGAATCACCTGGGGATATTGTTACACTCTAAATTCTAACTCAATATAAGGCACCCTGGTGGTGTTTGAGGCAAACATTTGGCTGCTAATGGCAAGGTTGATGGTTCAAACCCATCGCCAATCTGATGGAGAAAGAGGAGACTTTCTCATTAAAGACTGACAGTCTCAGAAACCCCACAGAGCACTCCTATGACTATGAGGCAAGAGTACTTGGAAAGACAATGAGTGAGATACAGTATATCAGTATATCTGTTATAAATGCGAATTCTGAGCAGAGGGTCAAATTGAAATGAACTAGTTCATAAATAAATAATATATAAAATAAGCAACACTTCCAAATACATTCATACATCTTTAACATCATCATCACAATACTTTGATATGCACTGCACAGCAGTATCCATGTACTAATACAAACCATTCCATATACCTAAATTTTAAGAAAATACGTCACGGTTCTTAGCTATGGATTGCACATTTACTATGTCTTAAATGCCAAACAAAGGTTACTCAAAGATAATCACACATACCATATGTACACTCCAAATGGCTGCAAGGAATTTATAACCCAAATGCTATCAATGAAAGGTAGTTTATTTGTTCATTGTATTTTTTTCAGTCCTTAGTTTTTATCTAAGTATATGCTCAGCATATATATCCACCACTTGTCTGTCCACTTGCTGCACTGTGGCAGCTTGTGTGGTGCTGCGATGCTAGAAACGATGTCGCTGGGACTTCAAATGCCAGCAGGGTCACCCGAGTGAAGAGGTTTCCAGATGAAGAACAAACTGTAAAGAGGGAATAGCTGTCCACCTCGGAGAAGTCAGCCAATGAAAATCTTATGGAGAAATCAGGACATTGTTAGACACTGGACGTCTCATGAATAGCAGCAGAACATTGTCAGATGGGGTCCCAGAAGGTGAGTCTCCCGGGTCAGAAGGCACTGAAAATACAACTGAGGGAGAGCTGCCTCCTCAAAGGAGAGTCGACCATCATGACAGGGGTGGAGGAGAGCAAAGCTGTCTTGGAAGAACAGATTGCTAAGTAAGGCAAGGAGGGGGAGTTCTTCTCATGTTCTTTGGGCAGATTGTCAGGAGAGACCAGTCCCTGAGAAGGACATCACGCTTGATAGAGGGTCAGTGAGAAAGATATATATATATTATATATATATATATATATATATATATATATATATATATATATATATATATATATATATACATACATAGAGTATGCTCTCTGATAGGAGAAGGGTTACATAGTGGGTTTCAGTCTGAAAGGTCAGCGTTTCAAAGCTACTGAGAGTGCCTTGAGAGAAAGATGAGGTCTCCTATTCCCTTGAAGAGTTACAGTCTCAGAAATCAACAGGAGGCAGTTTTACCCTGTCCTGGAAAGTCACTATGAGGCAGAATCGACTTGATTGCAGTGACTTTCGATTTATGCACACACGTGTGCACACACGCGCGTGCATGTGCACACACACACACACTATGGTCGAACTTTGCTCTTGTAAGAAAAAGTGCAGGTATATTTGAATCACCAGAGCAAGAATGTACAGAATGTGAAATGAAAAGTTTGAAAACATCACAAATGAATGGGAATGCATAAAGATTAATATCCTAGCCCTTAATGAGCTGGAATGGACTGGTGTTGCTCATTTTGAATCAGAAAATCATATAGCTTACTCTCCTAAAAAAAGACACATTCAAAATGAATGGCAACATGTTTATCCTCAAAAAGAACATTTCAAGAAGTAAAATGCCATATGCAATAAAATAATATCAGCACACCGACAAGAAAGTGCAGTTATTACAGTTATTCAAATTTACACACCAACCATTAAAGCTAGTGATGACAAAATCAAAGAGTTCTACCAATGTCTCTAGTGAAAAATTGATGAAACACGCCACCAAGGAACCGTGAAAATATCTGAACGTTGGAATGTGGAAGTTGGAAACAGAGGAAGGAAAAGTAATGGAAAAATATGGGCTTGGTGCTAGATGCAATGCTGGCGATCACATGATGGGATTTTTTTGAAAAACCAATAGCTTCTTGATTGCAAATCCCTTTCTTAAACAACATAGATGTCACCAATCACATGGACTATATCTATGGGAGGAGATAACAGAGAAGGTCAAGGTTGTTGTTTATTGTCAGGTGCCATCTAGTGAGTTCCAACTCACAGCAACCTTATGTACAACAGAATGAAACACTGCTCTGGCCAGCATCATGCTCACAATTGTTCCTGTGCTTGAGCCCATCGTTCCAGCCATGGTGTCAATCCTTCTCCCTGAGGACCTTCCGCTTTTTCCTGTCTCTCCATGTTACCACACATGATGTCCTTCTCCAGGGACTGGTCTCTCCTGACAACATATCCAAAGTATTTAAGATGAAGTCTTACCACGCCTGCTGCTAAGGAGTACTCTGGCTATACTTATTCCAAGACAGATCTGTTTGTCCATTTAGCAGTGATTGGTACTTTCAATACTCTTCTCCATCACCACCTATTCTTCCTCAGTCTTCCTTATTCAGTGCCCAACTTTCACATGCATATCAGGCTATTGAAAATACCATGGCTCAGGTCAGGTTCACCTTAGTCCTCAAAGTAACATGTTTGATTTTCAACACTCTTCAGAGGTCTTGTGAGATAGATTTACCTTCTACAGAGTGTCTTTTGATGTCTTAACTGCTGCATCATGAACGCTAATTATGGATCCAAGCAAGACAAAATTCTTGACAACGTCCCTCTTTGCTCCAGTTATCATGCTGTTACCTGATACAATTGTGAAAATTTAGATATGCTGTGTATTGAGTTGTAATTTATACTGAAGGAAGCGGTCTTTGAGCGTCATGAGTAAGTACTGCAAGTCCTTCTCACTTTCAGAAAGCAAAGTTATGTCATCTGCATATTGCAGGTTGCTAATAAACCTCCTCCCATTTTATACCACATTCTTCTTCAGATAAAGAAAATTCTCTGATTATTTGTTCAGCACACAGATTAAATAAATATGGTGAAAGGATACAATCCTGATGCAAATCTTTCCTGGTTTTAAACCATGGAGCATTCCCTTGTTCCATTCACACAAGTGCCTTTTGATCTGTGTATAAATGCTGCCTGAGCAGAATGAAGTGCTCTAGAATTCCCATTTTTTTCAAGACCATCCACGGTTTGCTATGATGCGCACAGTCTAAGGTGCTGGCAGAGTCAATGAAACACAACTAAGCATCCTTCTGGTGTTCTCTGCTTTCAGCCAAGCTCCATCTGACTTCAGCAATGATATCCCTTGTTCCATGTCCTCTTCTGAATTGAACCTGAACCTCTGGCAGTTCCCTGTCAATGGACTGCTACAGCCATTGTTGGATGAGCCTTCAGCAAAATTTTACTTGCATGTGATATCAATGATATTGTTCTATAATTTGAGGATTCTGTTAAGTCACCTTCCTTTGGAATGGGTACATATATGGATCTTTTCCAATCACTTGGCCAAGTAGCTGTCTTCACAATTTCTTGGTAGAGAAGCTCAATATCAGCAGCCAAATTGAAGCCAGGTTTGACAGTGAAATAGATCGATTGTTCATTTGTAAGTTCATGTTGAAATAATAAAAAATTAAAGCAAATCTGCTAGAGTCAAAATATGATCTGAACTATTTCCCACCTGAGTTTTGAAAACATTTCAAGAACTTGTTTGGTTCACTGAACACTAGTGACAGTAACTCTGTTGAGCTGCAAGATGACAGCTTGAGATCAAGGTACCAAGAGTATTCATGAAGAAATCAGGGGTCATTAAAAGACAAGAAAGCAAATATCTAAATGGGTGTCAGCGAGACTCTGAAACTTGCTCTTGAACATAGAGTAATGGAAACAAATGGAAGAAACGATAAAAGCATCTGAAAGGGGAGTTCAAGAGGACGGAGTATTACAATGAATTGTATAAAAGAGCTGGTGAGATAAAGTAAAAAGGTGCACAAGAGCAAGGAAAAATTCAAGCCTCTAGTTCCAGTACTGAAGGTTTCTATGTTAACATATTGAACAATGTAGAAAGGGTCAAAGACAACGGAAGGAATGACAAGAATAGCTCCACTCAAAGGAACTGTTCAGCCATCCACCATTTCAAAAGGCAGCTCTGGTGGTTAGCGGTTATGTCAACTAGACATTTCTGGGTAAGGGGAGGGGTAGAGCCCACCTGTCAGTGGGTCACAGGCTGATGATACCTCCTTGGAGAGTGGCCCGTTATATAACGAAGACAATAAGCAGAATCAAATCTTAATCGGATTTTTAACTTCAGCTGGAGTTGGGTTTTGTGTCTGAGTCCTAAATCTCTAGTTGTGTAGCCTGCCAACCCCAGGAGCCATCAGTGAGCTGTGGATGCTGGATTCGTTTGGCTGACTTCAGATTCATGTACCTCTGCATCTGCCAACTTGTGCCCCTCAATGTCCCTGTTTCGTATTCTTGCTTCTTGTCCATCTGCTTTCATGAGTCAGGAGAAGCCTGGCTTGAACCAGACGGGACTTAGATACTTCTAAAATGGTGTAAGCCATTTCTTGACATAAATCTCTTTCTATATACAAACACAGACAAGAGTCACTGGTTTTGCTTCGCTCGAGAATCCAACCTAACACTACAACATATGATTAAAAGCCCGTGGTATTAAAAGAAGTCCAGGAGACACTAAAGGTATTAGCGAAATAACAAGGCTCTGAGAACTGATATAATACCAATGGAAATGTTTAACAAAATGACACAGCTCTGGAAGAACTCACTACTCTGCCAAGAAACTTGGAAGACAGCTACCGAGCCAACTGACGAGGTTATCTGTGCTCGCTCCAAAGAAAAGCGACACAACAAAATGCAGAAATTACCAAAAATATCATTGATATCACAGTCAATTAAGTGTTTACTGAAGATAAGTCAACAATAGCTGCAACCTTACATGAACAGAGAGAGCCAAAACCTCAACCAGATTCAGAAAAGGATATGAGAATGTGATAGCTGACATCAGATGGATTTTTACTGAAGGCAGAGAATAGCAGCAAGATGTTTCTTATGTTTTATTTCCTATGCAAAGGCATTCAAGTGTGTATCTTAAACTATGGTAACTTTGAGAAGACTATGAATAGTTCATGTGTTCATGAGGAGCCTGTACATGGACCAAGAGGCCATCATTCCAACAGAAAAAAAAAAAAGGAATGCTCCTTGGTTAATAACAGGGAAGGGTGTGTCAAGGTTGTGTCCTTTAACTATAAGTATTCAATCTCGATGCTGAACAAATGATCTGAAAAGCTGGGCTACAGAAAGAAGGATTAGAGGGAGGCTTATTAACAATCTGCGACCCAAAACAATCTTCTGTGCTGAAAGGCAGGAAGACTTGGAGCACTTGCTGATCAAGATAAAGGATTATCTTCACTGTGGATTATAACGAGATGTAAAGAAAGTCAAAATCCTCATCATTGTACCAGTAGATAACATCATTCTAAATGGATGCAAGATTGAAGTATTCAAGGATTTCATCTTCCTGGAATCCACAATCAATATTGATGGAAGGAGTAGTCAAGAAATCAAATGATGTACTACATGGGGCAACTAACTGCTGCACAAGACCTCCTTAAAGTATTAAAGAACAGAGGTGTCGCTTTGAGAACAAAGGGGTACCTGACTCAAGTCATGGTATTTTCAGTTGCCTCATATGCGTGTGCATGTTGGACAATGAATAAAATTACCCCAAATTAATGCCTTTGAATTATGGCGTGGCAAACAATCTTGAGAGTACAATGCACTGCTAAAAGAACCAATAATTCTGTTTTAGAAGGGCAGACAGAGTGCTCCAGTGAAATGGGGAAGGTAAAACTTCATCCCCCACACTTTGGGCATGTTATCAGAAGAGAGTAATCCCTGGAAAAAGGACATCACCCTTGGTAAGTGACATGGTCAGCTAAAAAGATGGAGATCCTCAACGAGATAGATTGGCACAGTGTATGCAACAATGAGACAAGCATACTACTAGGAGGAGAACACAGGGCCAGGATTTTTTTTGGTTCTGTTGTGCATAGGGTCACCACGATTTGGAACTGACTTGTAGTCACCTCACAAGAACAACTACACATAGGTGGATGGATCTATAGGTAGGTAGGTAGATGATAGATAGATAGATAGATAGATAGATAGATAGATAGATAGATAGATAGATAGATAGATAGATAGATGATAGATAGATATAGGGATAGGGATATGGATATAATTTACAAAGAATCTTAGTATTACAGTTGGTTACACATTCCACTGATAACTGCAAGGTCAGCATTTTGAACCCACTGACCACTTCATGAGAGAAAAATGAGACTTTCTGTTTCCATAACGATTCTACAGCCTAGGAAGCAGTTCTACTGTATCCTCTTGGGATACGGTAACCTATGCGTTGCTAATGAGCATGAAATAAGAGTTTCCTTTCAAGGTCCCATTTTATGTTTCTAGTCCAAATAGACATTAAGGGGAAAAAAATGAATTCCAATAAATCCCAATTTTCATCAGCAACCAGAGGCACGCTGTGTCAAGTATCCATTTCTTTTTTCATACCATGGGGTCGTTGCTGTGAGAACTTTGACTTCTATTTCTAACGACCCCCCATTTTCAGAGAATCTGAATAGCCTAAAAAGAAAGTCCATGGGTTTGAAGTTTGTCAAGGTGCCCAGGTGTCTTCTAACCAAAAGGTCAGTGGTCTGAATCCACCCGCCACCCTGTGAGAGGAAGATGTGGCAGTCTGCCTCCATCAAGATGACAGCCTTAGAAGAAGTCTGGAGCTTCCCTTTGTTCTAGTAGTCAGTTGCTCTCAGTCAGAATCGACTCCATGGCGGTGGTTTGTTTGGGTTTGAGAAGTTTGCCATGCCTATGTAAAACCAGTCACCTATTGGCTGTGTGTGGCCACAGGCAAAGTAATAAATACCATTTTGATCCTCATTTTCCTTGTCTGTAGAATTTGGGATGGAATGAAATCTGTTCAAACGTTTTACTTGAGCGTTTCACCAAATGGTTGGATTCCAGGGTCTCAGCACTGTGCAACGGTGTCCTTCACATACGTAAGCAGACCCAGGTGCAAATCGGGTTCCTAACATTTCACCCTGTAATGCTTTAAAACAGCGGTTCTCAACCTGTGGGTCGCGACCCCTTTCGGGGTCAAACGACCCTTTCACAAGGGTAGCCCGATTCATAACAGTAGCAAAATTACAGTTTTGAAGTAGCAATGAAAATAATTTTTTGGTTGTGGGGTCACCACAATATGGGGAACTGTATGAAAGGATATTAGGCATTAGGAAGGTTGAGAACTGCTGCTTTAAAGGATCCGGTACAGAAAGCAAGCCCCTCCTCCGGTTACAAATCCCCAGTTTACAGACAACTTCTACTTTCTCTTTCAGGTTATTTAAATTAGTCTGCACGGTGACTCCATTGAACCCACACCTTGACACAAATTCTTCATCATAGTCACTTTCACTTGCTGTAGTAGGCAGCTCTTAAATTACGGGAAACGGTTCAAGCCTTTTCTTGCACCGAAGTAAACAAATAAAAACAATATGAACCCTTCCCAGCTTCCCTACGGATTTCACTTAAAGGTACACATAAGAACAGATTTCTTTTATAGTCCAGGGTATGCTGGGACAGAGCGAAGGACAAGAGACCCTTTTCTCTATTATGCAAACAGAAACACACACACACACACACACACACACACAACACTAGACTATAAATGGTGTTGGCATCAGTAACAGCACATTCTAATGATCAAATACTGCCTAGAAGAAGATATGGAAAATTCTTACCGTGATGAATGTTTAACATTGAAATTTGATTTACCTCTTGTGTTCCAGGGCCTTAAGTCCATTTTGGAAATAGACAGAGTATAAATAAATCAGCAGCCGACTCTTCCCTGGGTGTTTGGGTGAAAGCAGGTGGTGACTGAGAAGGTGAGGGTCAGTGTGTGTGAGAGTTTGAAAACAAATACCTGGGGTGGTAAATACCTTGAACAATCCGAGTGGGAATCTTCCTTCACGGGCACCCAGGTTACTTGGTTATCTCTGCTCAGGGAGCCGTTTCATTCTGTTTACCAACAGTGAGGTAGGTTGCAAAACCTAGGCTTAGTTGTTTTCTCTGTTCTTCCTTTATTTACTAGCTTTTCTGTCCTTTTATTTATTTATTTATTTATCTATTTATTTATTCATAATTTTATTGGGAGCTCTTACAGATATCATAACATTCTATAATTCAGATTGATCAAGCATAATTTTACAATTGCTACGAAAATCAGGTTCAACACATTTTTGTCTTCTTGAACTCTTTGATATCAGCTCCCCTTTATCCCGTCTTCCCCGCTTCCCTCCCTTGTTGTTACTGTTATATATATATTATTATTATTTTATATATATTAGCCATATGTTACCCTATACAATATATCCATTCACCTACAATTCTGTTATTTGCTCCACTTGAGGGGGGTTATACAGTCATCATTGCTATCAGCTCCCCGTCCCCCCTTTCCCCTACCTGTCTTCCCATATCCTCAGGGAATCATTACTCCCATTGCAGTTTCTGAACACCCACCCATCCTGGCATTCCTGCATAGAATGATTTTTTTTAAACTTTTAAATAATTTTATTGGGGGCTTTTACAGCTTTTATCACAATCCATACATACATCCATGTGTCAAACACATTTGTACATATGTTGCTATCATCATTTTCAAAACATTTTCTTCCTACTTGATATCAGCTCATTTCCCCCTCCCCTGCCATCACTCCCTCATGAACCATTTATAAATTGTACATATAGACATACATAGGTCTAACAGTGTAAATTAGGCAAAACATAAGCCTTAACAGTAAGGGGAGCAAAACGATTAAAGAACCAGTGGATAGTTATGTTTCATTAGTGCTATACTGCAGCCTAAATTCCTCATCTCTACCCCTTCACACACACACGGCCCCTCTCTGAGCACCTGTCCAATTGTCTTGCAGGCGGGTTTGGTGTCTTTACTTTATCCATGCTCCTTCACATCAATCTGACGACTTGCTTTTGAATTCCTGGATACCTTTTCCCATCGACACTTCATGATCACACAGGCTGTTGTGCTTCTCTCCTGCAGGCTTTGTTACCTTCCTGCTAAATAGCTGCTTGTTTGACTACAAGCCTTTAAGTCCCCAAATACTATATATTTTTTCATAGCCAGACACCATCAGCTTTCTTCATTGCATTTGCTTATGCACCCATTTTTCCTTCAGCAATCATGTCAAGAAGGTGAGTATCATGAATTGCCACATGATGAGAAAAAAAATGTTCTTGTACTTTGGTGAGATTTTAGTAGAGACTCAAAGTCCATCGGCTTCCTTATTGAATTTACATATATATACATGTATAGACACCATTCTTTTATATTTTAGTGAGACTTCACTTAATTAGTTTATTATCCCCACACTCTTTTTTTCCTTCAACTTCAGTCTCCTTCTTCATAACTGTCTCCCCTTCCTCTGTCTGGCCTTTCCCTCAGTCCTCCCCCTTAGTAGGTGCTCCATGGTATCTTTTGTTGGAAACCAGTGCAAAGCATCTATCCACAGGAGCCTTTTGCTTCGACACCATCCTTGGTTCCATGTCTCCTGGATTCCCTGGCTAATTCAAACCATTAAAACACTCAGCTGCTAATGAAAGGTTGGAGGTTCCAGTGCAGTTGGAGAACACTTGGAAGACCAGTCTGATGACCTTCCAGTAAATCAGCCATTGAAAATCTGTGGCATGGAGGTCTACTCTGACGCACAGAGGATCATCTCAATGACAATTTTGTAGTTGTTTTAAAAATCATCACTTGGGAAGGAGTGTTGAGGATACCCTGAATGGCAGTGATTGCCAACTGAGGATTCTTTTTCCCAAATGTCAAGAGTGGAACATTCCATTTGAACTTTAAAAAAATATATTCATTTGCATTTATTGTGTTGAGAGATAGAGGTGACACTCTCTTCCCCATGCTGCCTACTCTTTATTCCTGAACAGTCCCCAACACTCACCACGCCAAACCAAAGTCATTGTCATTGAGTCCATGTTGACTCATAGGAACAGGGCAAGGTAGAACTGCCCCTTTGAGTTTTCGAGACTAACTGTTTATGGGAGTAAAAAGTCTATACTTTCTCCAGGGAGCTGGTGGCTTGCAGGTCACAGCCCAACATGTAATCCCTCTGCCACCACGGCTCCACCAATAGTCACAGTACCCTCTATCATACGGTAGTGTTTGGGCTGCACCTCTCTCTAGGTGAATGTTGATTACCCAGAAGAAATTAATTATGTATAGGGTTTGGCAAAGACAAGACATTGAACAAAACAGCGCCTTCCCATCACCCCCAAAAATGGCAATAACAAAAACCGACAAAACAGACACAGGAAATTAAAAGATCTAGAAAAAAATAATTTTGATTTATAACAAATTCACTTTCATTTCCTTAAGATATTTAAATTATCCTTTGAATTACATGTGGGAAGGGAATACCACAAACCTCCCTGGATTTAGAGCCTCCTCAATTCATAATCAGTGTGTGCCCAGGCTAGATGAAGCATTCTGATATGGGGTCTCTACTTGTCCCCAGAAATTATGTCTAGGTGTTTGTCCACACGGAGCTCATTCAGGGGTGAAAATCACATGTATCACCAGACTCTCAAAAGGTTCTGGGAGCCTGAACTGTTTAAAAACCACCAGATCAATGAGCTCAAGAGCAGGATTGTGTCTGGTACGTCTTTGTATTTATATGTATAGGTCTTTCAGAGTGACCACACAATATGGATGAGTTGTGGACTTGTCTGAATGCCGAAGATGGATTTTTTTTCACATTTTTTTGGTGCATCATGTAGCATAATTAGTGATTCTGGGACTCTTGAGTTTACAGAACATTTTTTGGTTTATTCAGCTCTAACACACATACACATACTCACTTCTTATTTGTTTAAATGATTGGATAATATTCAATGGGCCTTAAGCATACTGACAATAACACCTGTCTTGACCTCAGTAAACGTGGTCACTTGCTCTGTTGGATATTGGGATTCAATACGACTTAGGTCAGAAATGGTTTTAGGTACTCCATCAGGAGATGGGTTTCTCCGTTGAAAACCAGTATGCTATGGTTTTACGTGTTGCTGTTTAAAATTGGCAAGTGTTCTCTGCAGGCAAAATCATCGAGAGACCCTGCCTTCCCTGCCGCCCCGCACCCTTGCAGGCCGTCACTGTGGTCCTGCTAAACCTGCACAGTTAGGCCCCGATAACTGGTCTGAAATCCACATTTTCAACAAGGATGTTAATTGACTCAGAGAAGGATACTCTGACTATTAGAACAGCTCTCCCCATTAATACTCCCTGAAGCTTAAATCTAATTTAGAAGAGAAACCACAAGCACATAGAGTTCTGAAGTTGTTCCTTTGAGTCTGACTTTCTATGAGACGGCGTGGACAGCTGTTCCATGGGAGAAGCAAGTGTGTGCCCTTGCTCCAGACTCGGGGTGTTGTGTTTTTTGTCACCTCTCACATGTGGATCACTTCTCAATTCATCAGCCGACCCTAAGCCAACCCTGTGGGAAACAGTCACGTGTTATTATCTGCTTGATCGCTGGTGCTAGACTGTATCACAGTTCACATGGAGATTTCGGAACCCACAGCCAATGGATTCCTGCAGACCATGACTGAAGTTCATGGCTTTCAGCCACTCTGTAAGCGGGTTTGCCCATTTGTTTTCATGTGACTACCTTCAAATTGTACTACTGCTATTTATTGAGCTCTGGCGATGTTGCTTTAGATAACTATTTGGACATCATAAAGCCTTTTTACTCACATACCCTCCCAACAAGGAGAGGCGCTGTTCTGTTTCTTTGTTTTAAGAATGGGATAATTAGACCTAGTTGTGTTTATATACACAGTGCAACCTTTGAGGGCCGGCACTTGATGGGACTGTCTAACGTTTCTATATCTTGCAAGTTTTCTCCCTTTAATAGAATGCAATGTTCCCACTTTTCTATAGCTATGTTAGTGTAAAATATTTGAGTTTTCCATCTCTGACAGGCTTCTGCTTTACACAGTTGAGAGCAGCAGAAGCCTGTCAGACATGGAAAACTCAAGTATTTTTTCACTAAAACATGAGACAGAAAAGTTGTAAGATTGCACCATCAAGGGAAGAAAACTTTCAACACTTGGCAAAGGAAGACCACACCACTGAGTGCTGACTCTCACCTGTTTACTGCAATGATATCTGTGGCTTAACCTGAGCAGCAATGGTTGTAGCCAACAAGACATGAATAAGACCCCACCATGCCACAGACCATCCATTGCTCCAGTCCAAGTTTAAGTTGACACATTGAAGACAATGAAAATAAGAGTCCATGAAAGCTATTGTATGACTGTGAGTATATCCCAGCCGAATTTAGAAACCATCTCAAGGACAAATTTGATGCAGTCAACGCTAATGACCAAGGATCAGACAAGTGGTGGGATGACATCAAGGGCAGCATACGTGACGAAAGAAAAAGACTGTGAAAAAGACAGGAAAGAAAGAAAAGACCCAAACCATCCTTATTCATGCCCATTTCAAAGAAAGGGCTTCCAATGCAATGTAGAAGTCATCGGAACATAACATTAATATCAGATACAAGCAAATTTTGCTACCGATAACTTAAAAATGGCTGCACCTATTCGTTGACAGTCAACTCCCAGACATAGACATCCATGCTGGATTCTGAAGACAAGGAACCAAACTCAAAACTCATGGCCATCAAGTCAATTTCAAAGAACAGGGAATTTCATTGCTAATGTCATTGGTTATGGATCTTGACTGAAAGCAGAGAACACCAGAAAGATGTTTATTGACTACACAAAGACATATGATTCTGTGGCTCATGAAAAAAAAAGAGAAGAAAAGACGTGTGAAAAACCTTGTGAATAGGATGGGAATTTCAGAATCCTTATTTGTGCTCACATGAAGCCTGTGCAGCTAAGAGACTGTTATTTAGCACGGTGAAGAACCGTGATAGCTGGAGTTCTTTGCTAGTTCATGACAGTGTTTTAGAATCATTTTCCTTAGAAGCAACATTTACCTCACCCCTATCCCAAGAAATTAGTGATTAGGATTGGGGAAAGGAAATGGACAACAAGAATGCCTATCTGTGAATCAACACAAGTTTTTAATCTCCGGGTTTGCCTCTGTGTTGTGTATCACAGCATCATTCGATGAGTACCCATAGGTTTGCATTTTCATTCATAACTAGATAGGACTTACTGTCTAGTGAGACTCCTGGGAACCCCATGGGTATCAGACCAGAAGTGCGCCGCACAGGGTTTTCACTGGCTCACTGTTCAGAAGGATGCCTCCAGATGTTCTGTTAAGAAGCGTGGGGGTAGAATTGCGCTTCCAATCCTATAGTTTGTAGCTGGGTGTGTTAACTGCTTGCCCCACTCAGGGACTTGATACTTATAACTAAGACTCTAAATTGACCGCTGTTCACTGAAATAGTTCTGAAACAGGTTGTTCTTTCATATTTCCATTCCTCCTTAGGGAGCGAAAACAAGTTAACAAGTAGAAATGCCTATCTCCTCAGGGACTCAGGTTAGCCTAGTTCAAATATCAACTATGAAACTCTGAGAAAGCTACCAAATGCTGTGTGCGTAAGTTTCCTCACCTACACATGGAGGAAACGATAACAAGAGAACACAGGGCATTGTCTATAAAGCAGTTGTTGTTAGGTGCTGTTCAATTGGTTCTGATGCGTAGTGACTTTATGTACAGAAGAACAAAATACCGCCCGGTCCTGGGCCGCTGCCACAATGGTTGCTGCTGTGTGTCAATCCACCTCCATGTCTGTCCTCCCCTTTGTACTGAAGTTCAACTTTACCAACCTTGAAGCCCTTTACCAGGAGCTATCTCCCCCAATAACATAGCTCAAGTATGTGAGATAAAGCCTTACAATTCTTGAGTCTAAGGAGCATTCTGGCTGTACTTTTTCCAGGACAAATTTATGTGTTCTGGAAGTATTTTTTAAAACATTTTATGAGGGACTCATACAACTCTTATCACAATCCATACATACATCAATTGTGTAAAGCACATCTGTACATTCTTTGCCCTCATCATTCTCAAAGCACTTGCTCTCCACTTAAGGCCTCTGCATCAGGTCCTCTTATTTTTCCCCCGCCCTCCCTGCTTGCCCCTCCCTCATCAGTCCTTGATAATTTATAAATTATTATTTTGTCATACATTATTTGTCATACATTATTTTGTCATAAATTATTATTTTGTCTGACATCTCCCTTCACCCCCTTTTCTGTTGTCCATCCCCCAGGGAGGAGGTCACATGTAGATCCTTGTAATCGGTTCCCTCTTTCCAACCCATTCACCCTCTATCCTCCAGTATCGCCCCTCACACCCCTGGTCCTGAAGGGATCATCCACCCTGGAATGACTTTTAACTTTGCTCACATATGTTGTCTTTGATGTCAACCCACAACTTGTCTAATCTTTGGTCATTTGAGTTCAAAGCATCAAATTTATTCTTCGGATGATCTCTAAATTCAGGGGAGATGTACTCAGGGTTATACTCTGCTTTCCTGGACTCTTGTTGCTCAGATGGTATTACTGTGGGAGCCATTTCTACCCACCCTTCCATCCACTCTGCTATATGTGGCTCTTTGGAATGTTATTGTCTCTACCTTACATATCTTATTTTCAAAATACAAAATAATACTGGGATCCTGCCTCAAGAAAATAGCAAGGTCCAGTCATGGGCATGACTGAAATCTACACACAATGGTAGAGTCTCCAATGATGCAAAAGTGTGACTTTATGACATGAGTGAGAGGCACTCTGAGGGAGGAACAGTAGTTCTGTTTTGTCATTGTGGGTCGAAATAAACTAATTAGCTCAGAACCACCAGCAGCAATAGTTGCAACCTATTCAGTGACTTCCTGGAAGAATGACCTTGTGACCTGCTCCCTTGTTGCTGTTGATTTTGGGAGATGCCACCAAGTCAGTTCTGACTCATTAGTGACCTTACGTACAACAGGTTCAGTGCCATCCTCATGATTGTTCTTATATCTGAGCCCGTGGTTGCAGCCACTGTGTCAGTCCACCTTGTAGAAGACCTTCCTCTTTTCCTCTGATCCTCTACCAACCGTGATGTCCTTCTCCAGGGACTGGTTTTTCCTGACAACATGTCCAATGTACGTGAGTCCCTCCATTCTTGCTGCTAAGGAGCATCCTAGCTATACATTTTTTCTGAAGGAGATCTGTTTATTCTTTTCCTGAAGGAGATCTGTTTGTTCAGTCTTCCTTATTCAGTGTCCAAGTTTCATATGCATGGGAGGCCACTGAACGTATCGTGGCTTGGGGCAGGTCCAACTTAGTCCTCAAAGTAGCATTCTTGCTTTTCAAGACTCTACAGAGGTCTTATACCATAGATTTACCTAATGCAATGGTTCATGTGATCTCTTGACTGCTGCTTACACAAGCATGGATTGCAGATCCAAACAAGACAAAATCCTTGACAACTGCAAACTTTGCTCCAGTTATCATGATGTTTTCTATTGGTCTAATTATGAGAATCATTGCTTTCTTTACATTAGTTGTAACCCATGCAACAGACTATAACTGTTGACCTTCATCAGCAAGTGTTTCAAATCCTCCTCATTTTCTACAAGCAAGGTTGTGTCATCTGCCTGTCACTGCATTGTTAATAAGCCTTCTTCCAATCCTGACACAGTATTCTTCTTCATCGAATCCAGCTCCTCCGATGATTTGCTCAGCACACAGATCAGATGGAGATGGTGGGGGGATAAAACCCTTTTGCACACCTTCCTGATTTTAAAACATGCAGCATTCCCTTGGAATTTTTTCCTTGATCCATGTACAAATTCTGCAGGAGCACAATAAAGTGCTCTAGAGTTCCCAGTTTTCTCAAGGCAATCCGTAGTTTCTCAAGACTCTCCGTGGTTTGTTTGAATGCCTGTGCCCAGTCAGTAAAGCACACGTAAGCCTCTTTCTGGAACTCTCTGTTTTGAGTCGGAGCCATCGGATGTCAGCATTCATAGCCATATTCCCTCATCCTCTTCTGAACCCCGCGCGAAGCAATGGCAGCTCTCTGTCCATCTACTGTTGCAACTCTTGTTGAACGATCTGCAGCAACATTTTACTTACGTGTGATGTTAATGCCATTTTTCTATAGTTTTCACATTCTGGTGGGTTGCCTTTCTTTGGATTGGGTACAAATACAGGTCTCTTTCAGGCAGTCATCTAAGTACCTCTCTTCCAAATTTCTTGGCATAGGTAAGCGCTTCCAGTGCTTCATCAGCTTGTTGAAACGTTTCAGGTGTATTCCATCAGTTCAAGGAACCTTGCCTTTGGCTAATGCTTTCAGTATAGTTTGAACTTCTTCCTGCAGTACCAGTGGTCCTTGATCGTATGCGATCTCATGAAATGGTTGAATGTTGACTACTTCTTTTCAGTACTATGACTCTATGTATTCTTTCCATCTTTTTTTTGTGGTGCTTCCTGCATCATTCAATATTGTTTCCATGGACTTTTTCAAAATTGAAACTCGAGACTTGAATTCTTTTAAGTTACTTTTTCATTTTAAGATATGTTGAATATGTTTTTTCATTCTGGGTTTCTAAGGCTAGATTTTACCTGCTTCCATAGACCCTGGAAAACCCTATGAGGCAGCTCTACACGGTCACAATGAGTCACTATGAGTCAAAAGCCCACTCAGTGCCACCTAACCACAACAACCTCATGTGCGTGTACGCCTCAGCTTCCCCACATAGGACAGAAGACTATGGAAACCTGCCTGTGAGCATTGTGACCAGGATTAAATGAGATAAATTGTGTCTGACACACATCAATGCACAGATAAGCCTCAAAAAATGCTATTTTTTAAAAATAAAATCAAAGATGAAGCTTCTGGGTGACAGAGTGACATAGATTTCTATAGAAAAGCAATAGATATATATGCTTTCAACTCAAATCTAATAAGGGTCAAGTTAAAACACCAGGAATATTTTAGAATTTTTGTAAGCGAGCACTAGTGCTCTGTATAAAAGGAGTAAACCCCTTTTAGTAAAGACTGGGAAGGAAGAGAAAGAATAAAAACTGGCCTCTTTAAACAATGAAAGGTTGTGTATGGGGGGGAGGGGTGTCAGTATCTTAAAGAGGCTTTTCTTATACAAACAGGAGTATTTGAGTATTTGCTGGTCAGCACCCAGGTTTTTATTTTCTTTTGATGTATATTTAAAAAATTAAAAGGAATATTCTTAGAGAGACATCTGTGCCTGGGGTGACTCACATTTGATCAATCCCTGTGAACTGAGCTTTTCAGGGGATGTGCAATTATTTGCTCAGTTAGGCTTAAACTTTTTATTTATCTAATCACCCCCCTGTAATGCTTTGATCTGAACTTCCAAGGCCTATTTTCAACCACTTTAGCTACATATTTTAAGTCTTATAGTCTAATCAACCCCAGCCCATAAAACATGCAATGTCCTGTTTAATGCATCCTATTAGGAAATCAACTGCCACGTGGATTTTGAAATCCCCCACGTTGTGACTGGGTGAGCTGCTCGGAGTGCCATTGATGTCATTATTCGGGGAAAGCAGGAGAAAGCTGGCAGCTGAGCGCGCCCTCTGCATCCCGGCTGGCTTCTCCCTGCGAACGTTTGCCCAGTGACTCAGAGGTGAATGGCTGGTTTCTGCAGGTGTACTCTCAGGAGTCCTGGAAGCCTTCCATATCCCAGCAGGGGCAAATGTTTCCTTCATTAGTTCATGGGGTTACTCAGTATCCCAGCCAATTCAAGTTGACTGTACAGTGGTGGAACCAAGAAAACAGGGGGGTTTGTTTTCCTGTGTGTATATGTATATGCAAACAAATATTCCTATCACAGTCTATTCCCAGGAGTGCAATGCAGCTTCTTATGGGACAGAAAGCTGTTATTGTGTAATTAGAAAATGCATTCATTTATGTCATGTTATTCAAAAGCACACTTTTGATCATGGGATTCCTCAGTTTGCTCGCGCTCTCGGTGGGTAGTCTAGGTAAGACCTGAGCGCATGTGAACACCTCACCAAGGTTTATCAGTGAGTGAACTAAGAAGTTCTAATTTCTTTTCCAGACTTGTGCCAAAGCTTTGCCCACTGCTCCACCAGGACTCTGATGATAATAGCCACCAATTAAATAAAGACCCAATACTGAGGAATATCACACTACAAACTCACTGAACAAAATTGCTAGAAGTTGAGGATCATTAATCAAAATCAATGACATGATATAACTCTGCTGATAGGTAACTCAGAATTCCTTACTATGTTTGAGCTCCAATTAAAATGCTTTACATATATTACTTCATTAAACTATCAGAACCTTATAATGTATTATTTTCTCCATGTTGCCCATTAGAAACTCTAGGAACAGAGAAATTAAGCAATTTGCTTCAGGTCATCCGTAGATAATAAATGATGGGGCAAGGATTTAGACCCAATCAGTCAGACCCCAGATCTTGCAATACAAAAGACCATGCTACTGTCACATATAAGGTCAAGTTTAAGCTGAGGGAAATTAAAATAAATCCACAGGAGCAAAATATGACCTTGAGTATATCCCACCTGAATTTCAAGACCATCTCAAGAAAAAAAAATGAATTGAACACTAATGACCTACCAAACTGTGTGATGACATCAAGAACTACATACCTGAATAAAGAGTCACCGAAAAGAAAGAAAAGTCTATAAAGGCTATCAAAAGAATATAAAAACTTGCTCTTGGACATAGAAATTATAAAGATGGATGAAGAGAAAACTTCAAAGGGCATCTTGAGAAGTCAAAGCATCATGATGAAATGTGCAAACACGTGGAGGTAGAGCCAGCCCCAAAGGAAGAGCACACACAAAACTTTTCTCAAGCAAAAAGCACTCAAGAAAAAAATTCAAGCCTCAAGTTGCAATATTGAGAGATTCTATGGGAAAACATTGAATGATACAGAAAACATCAAATGAAAATGAAAGAAATACTACTATACAAAAAATATGGTCAATGTTCAACCATTGCATGAGGTAGTATACAACCAAGAACTGACACTATTGAAGAAAGAAATCCAAGCTGCCCTAAAGGTATTAGTGAATATCAAGACTCAAGGAACTGATAGAGCAAAAGCTGAACTGTTTTTGATAAACTGATGTCGTGCTTGAAGCACTCACTAATCTCTACCCAAAATTTTGGAATATAGCCACTTGGACAGCTCACTGGAAGAAATCTATACTTGTGCCCATTCTAAAGAACAGTGATCCAGCAGGACATAGGAATTATCCAAAAAACCATTAATATCACATGAAAGTAAAACATTGCTGAAGATCATTGAAAAACATAAGTACATTTACAGGAAGCTTACAGCAATCAAGTTGGATTCACAAGAGGACGTAGTTTGAAAGATAACATTGGTGACATCAGACGAAATGTTACTTAAAACAGAATTCCAGAAATATGTTTATTTATGTATTATTGACTATTCAAGGCATCCAACTGTGTGAATCATAACAAACTATGAATAACCTTGAGAAAAAAATGGGCAATCCAGAACACTTCGTTGTGCTCATGTGGATCCTGAACTTAGACTAAGAGCAGTTGTTTGAATGTCACAAGGTCTAAACTCACACAAGCTGTTCACTGGGGCTGTTTCTTTAACTATACTATCCAATCTATATACCAAGAAAATAATGTACGGTGCTAGATCATATGAAGAAGAGTATGGCAGCAGGATTGGAGTAAGGTTCATTAAACCTGTAGATAAGCAAATACCACAACTTTCCCAGCAGAGAGCAAGGAGGCCTGGAGGCATTTACTGATTATGATCAAAGACCAAAGATCAAAATAATAATAATTTATAAATTATCAAGGGTTCACGAGGAAGCAGGGAGCAGGAAGGACGGGGAATCAGGAGTTGATGTCAAGGGCTCAAGTAGAAAGCAAATGTTTTGAGAATGAGGATGGCAACAAATGTACAAATGTGCTCAACACAATGGATGGATATATGGATTGTGATAAGAATTACGTGATACCCCAATAAAAATTTTTCAAAAGATCAAAGACCACAGCCTTCGATATGGATTGCAAGTCAATGTAAAGAAAGCAAAAATCCTCAAAATTGGGCCAATAGACACCATCATGAGGAACAGAGAAGACTGATGTTTCCAGACTTTCATTTTACTTGATGCACAATCAGTGTGTAGGAAACAGCAGTCAAAAAACCTGATGTTTTGCATTGGGAAACCTGCTGCACAGAAGTTCTTTGAAGTGGTAGAGGGCCATGATCTCACTCTGAGGACTACAGGGCCCCTGATGAGAGCCATGGAGCTCCCAATTGCCTCTTGGGCATGTGGAAGCTGGACAGTGAATAAGGAAGCAGGAACCTGAACCACTGCTTTAGAATTATGGTATTGGCAATGGATGTTGAAAGTCTCATAGACTGCCAGAGGACAAACAAATTCCCCTTGGAGGAAGTTCGTCCAGAAAGCTCCTTTAGGAGTGAGGATGACAAGACTTCGCCTCATGTTCTTTGGACGTGCTATCAGGAGAGACCAGTACCTGGAAAGGGACATCCTGTTTGGTAAAACAGAAGGTAGTGAAAAGATGAATCACCATAACAAAACACACAGACCCAAAAGAGTGGCTGCAGCCATGGGTTGAAACTTAACAACTATTGTGACAATCACACTGCACAGAGGGCAAGGTTTCCTTCTGTCGTCCACAAGGTCGCTCTGCGTCACAACCAACTGGATCACACATAACAGCAACAACTCTGTGAGTAAGAACTCCCAGGGCTGGTGCCCTCAGTGGCTAGTCAAAAGATCAGCAGCTTGAACCTCCCATTCGCTTTGTGGAGAAAGATGCTCCGGTCTGCTTCTGTAAAGACTGGTGTTTGAAACCCTATGGGACAGTTCTGGGCTGCCCTATAGACATCGTGAGCCTGAAACAACTCAAGGGCAATGTATTTGCTACTATGATGTAAGACATAATTTAGACAAGTAAGGTAAACCCTATGTATCCCCAGGAATCTTGTGGATACATGTATAACACGAGGCTTCAAATAGTCTGTGGGGGAAATGCCATTGCCTTTTAAATTCTTTTTTTCACAAACTTTTTGAAGTCCCTTCATATGCTGTACATGTATTTCAAATGTTTCCATAGCTCAATACTTCTAGAACTATCTATTTTTTTCTTCTTTTTCCTTTTTTGGACTTTTCGTAGGAGTCCATAGCTTCTTGTTTTGAATATCACCAGCTGAAAGTTTTAATTTTTGAGTAGGGGTTTGATTTCACTGGGGATGCTGGTAGGAACTGAAGTAATTTAGGAACCAGTTTGTCAATAAAGGAGTCTGGGGTGGGGGCGGCACAAATCATTAAGCACTCACGTCAAACTAAAACACTGGTGGTCCAGGTCTATCCAAAAGTGCCTCAAAGGAAAGATGTGGAAAGGTCAGACTCAAAAGTCCTACAAAGCAGTTTCCTTTGGAACACATAAGGTCACCAGGGGTCAAAACTGAGGGGAGACCGATAGCTGGTTGGTTTACAAAGAGAGGAAAACCAATTTTTCAAAGATTTCTAGAAGTAAAACTGTCTTTAAAGATAATTTCCAAATGGATCCTAAAGTTCCAAAAATATTTTGTATAATGGCCGCATCACTAAAATGGATATTTAAATATGCAAATCCGAAGTGCACTGAAAGAGGGAATTGGCATGGATGGGTCTGCCACAAAGATTCATTCTCTGAATACATTATGAAATTGCATTTTAAGTCATAATTCAGTAGGCAATGCTTGACTACCTGACTGCTCATCTTCTCCTTTGATACTCTTTCCCATATCCAAATTTTTTTAGGGAACCTGTTACTCAGAATCTCAGAAAGAAAGAAATGGCAACTCAAAATGAGTAATTGGGAGAGCTAAATAAATGTAGGAAAGATTGAAGTTGTCAAAGATTTCATTTTACTTGCTCCACCAGCAACACCTATGGAAGCGGCCGTTGAGATGTCAGTGGCTTTTTGAAGTTCACTGGGGAAATCTGCAGCAAAAGATTGCTTTAACATGTTGTAGAGCAAAGACAATACTTTGAGGACTAACGGTGCTGGAGAAGAACACTGAATATACCGTGGACTGCCAATGAATGAGCAAACTTGTCTTGGCAGAAGTATTATCAGAATGTTCATTAGAAGGGAAGATGGTAAAACTTCATCTCACGCACTTTGGACATGTCATCAGGGTGAATAAGGACTGGGAAATTGGCATCATGCCAAAAAGGACATCGTGCTTGCTAAAGTCAGCCCTAAAGAAGAAGACCCTCAATTAGACAGACTGACACAATGGCTGCACCAATGGGCTCAAAATTGTTGTTGTTGTTAGGTGCCCTTTAGTTGGCTCTGACTTGTAGTAACCCTGTGCACCACAGACAAAACACTGCATGGCCCTGTGCCACCTTCACAATTGTTCCTACGTCCAAATTCATTGATGTAGCCACTGTATCCATCCACCTCATCGAGGCCCTTCCTCTTTTTCATTGACCTTCCATTTTACCAAGCATCGTATCCTCCGGGGACTCATCTCTCCTGACAATGTGTCCAAAGTATGTAAGACGAAGTCTTGCCATCCTTGTCTTTCAGAAGCAAAGTCTTGCCATCCAGTCTTTAAGAAGCACTCTGGCCTTACTTCTTTGAATGCAGATTGGTTTGTCCTTTGAGCAATCTGTGGTACTTCAATATTCTTCTCCAATGCCACAATTCAAGTGCATCAATTCTTCTACAGTCTTCCTTAATCAATATCCAACTTCCGTATGCATACAATCCAATGGAGAATACCATGACTTGGGTGATGCCACCTTATTCTTCAAAGAGACATCCTTGCTCTTCAGTACTCTGAAGAGGTCTGTGCAGCAGATCTACCTAATGCTGTACCTATTTTGAGCTCTTGACCACTGTTTCCATGAGCATGGATTGTGGATCTGAGCAACACACAATCCTTGACAACTTCAACCTTTTCTCCATTTACCATGATGTTACCTATTGGTCCAGTTATGAGGTTTTGGGTCTTCCTTACATTGAGTTGTAATCAATACTGAAGGCTAAAAGCCTTGATCTCCGTCAGCAAGTGCTTCAATTCCTTCTCACGTTCAGCAAGCAAAGTTGTTCATCTGTATAGTTCAGGTTGTTAATAAGCCTTCGTCCAATACTTATGCCACATTCTTCTTCATCGAATTTCTGATGATTTGCTTATCATTTTCTCCCCAAAATGGAAAATAGCTCTGCTTTCACAGTGCTCATCCCACCTACCCCACCATAAGATGAGCATCCAGCAACTCACACTGAGTGCACCCAGTGGCATTGCCTGGGAAGGTTCTCTTTGGTCACAGTGAATTGTTCTGTAAAAGCAGTTTTGCTTGAGCCTCATTTTTTATGATTGCCAATTTAAGAGAACAGCAATCACCTGTGAAATTTTGTTTCCTGCTCAGGAAAATGCCACAGAAACTGTTGTAATGTTGAACACAACTTACAAGGACAGCCCTATGGGAAAAACTCAAGTGTATCAATGGTTTTCTTGTTTCAAAAAAGGTGAAATGTTGACTGATGACAAACCACGTTCTGGACATCTGTCAACTTCTCGAACTAATGAAAATGTTAACTGGTAGTACATTTGGAGTTCATTTCACCAGGCCAGACTGTTAATCAAGCTTTCTATTTAGAGGTTCTGAAATTATTACATAACAGTGTGGAACAAAAATGATCTGATTTATTGCAGTGAGCTGGTTTTGCCACCTAAACAATGAACCTGCTCATACAGTCATCTCAATGTACCAGTTTGGGGTAAAAAGTCCAAATCTCTCTTGCTCCTCGCACCTTACTCACCTGACCTCGCTCCATGAGACTTCTTTTTGTTTCTGTGAATGAAGAGGGACATGAAAGGACATTTGATGACATAGAATGATATTTGATGACATAAAAGAAGTAAAGAACAAATCGAGGGAGGTGCTGTCAGCCATCCAAACAGATGAGTCTGAAAAATGTTTCCAAGAATGGAATCTCAGATTTGGCAAAGGTATTAAGTGTAATTCAGAATACTTTGAAGGTGATAAGTTGTTTTTTTTTATTTATTTTTTTTAGTTTTTTTTAAAATTTTAATTAAATACATAGCTTTGGGAAAAAAAGTACATTGGGTTGGTTTGGGGTTTTTTTGTGTGTGTTTACTTTTTCGTTCCCCCTCGTATACATTGAACAAGTGTAGTCAAAGGATACAATCCTGATGCATACCTTTCTTGATTTTAAATCATGCAGTATTCCCTTGTTCTGTTCACACAACTGCCTCGGGATCCATGTACAAGTTCTGCATGAGCATTATGAAGTGTTCCAGAATTCCCATTCTACTCAACGCTAGCCACAGTTTATTATGGTCCACACAGTTGAACGTCTTTGCATAGTCAATGGAACACAAGCAAGTGTCTTTCTGGTATTCTCTGCTTTCAGGCAAGACCCATTTGACATCAGCACACTTTCTTCTGAAGCTGACCTGAACTTCTTGTAGTTCCTGCCAATGTATTTCTGCAACCATTGTTGGATGAGCTTCAGCAAAACTTTACTGATGTGTGATATTAACAATATCATTTTATGTTTTGAGCATTCTGTTGGGCCATCTTTCTTTTGAATGGGCAAAAATATGGATCTCTTCCATTTAGTTGGCCAAATAGCTGTCTTCCAAATTTTCTGGAATAAACGAGTGAATGCTCCCAGTGCTTCTTCAGTTTCCTGAGACATTTTGATGTGCATTCCATCAATTCCTGGAGCCTTATTGTTTGCTAATGCTTGCAGCTCAGTTTGAACTTCTTTCTTCAGGACCATTGTTTCTTGTTCACATGCTACCTCCTGAAATGGTGGGATGTTGGCTAGTTCTTTCTGGTACAGCGACTGTACTCTTTCCATCTTCTCTTGATGCTTCCAGCACAATTCAATATTTTTCACATAGAATCTTTCAAACTTGCAAGTCAAGGCTTGACTTGTTTTTTGGTCCTTTCAGTTTCAGATATGCTGAGCATGTTCTGCCCTTTTTGGTTTCTAAATCTAGGTTCTTGCACATTTCGTTATAATATCCGGCTGTCTTCTCGACCTACCCTTTGAAAATGTTCTTTTCAGATCCTTGACTTCATCCTTTCTACAATTTGCTTTATCGACACTACGATTAAGAGCAAGTTTAAGAGTCTCTTCTGACATCCATCTGATCTTTTCTTTCCATGCCTTTTCAGTGACCTTTTGCTTTCTTCATTAACAATGGTCCTGACGTCCTGCCACAGATCATCAGGGTTTCTGTCATTAGTGTTCAATGTGTCAAATCTATTCTTGTAATGTTCTCAATATTCAGGTGGAATAGACGTACGTTTGTATTTTGGCTCTTGTGGACTTGTTTTAATTCTCTTTGGCTTTATCCTGAACTTACATATGTGCAATTGATAGTCTTTTCCACAGTTGGCCCCTGGTTTTCATATTGAGCTTCTCATATTGTCTTCCTACAGATGTAGTCAATTTTATTTCTGTGCATTCCATCTGGGGAAGTCCAGGTGTATAATCATCTTTTGTGTTAATGAAAAGAAGTTATTTTTTTATGAACAAGTTGTTGGTTTTGCAAAAATGTACCAGGAACTCTACAGCTTCTTTTCTATCATCAAGTCCATATTTTCTAACTACTATTCCTTCTTCTTTGTTTTCAACTTTTGCATTCCAATCACCAATAACTATCAATGCATCCTGATTGCACATTTGATCAATTTCTGATTTAAGTCATAGAATTCTTCAATTTCTTCATCACTGGTTGTTGTGGTGGACACATAAAATGGGCACCATTGTATTGATTGGAGTTCTTTGAAGGTGAATAGAGATCATCCTATCACAGACAGCAATGTACTTCATGATGGATTTAGCATGGTCCTACCTGAAAACGAATGTCATGCCATTCCTTTTCATTGTGTTATTCCTGGCACAGTAAATCATATGATTTTCTGATTCAAAGTGGCCAATACCAGTGCATGTCAGCACACTAATGCATAGGCTTTTGATCTTCAAGTGTTCCATTTCATTTTTGACCACTTCCATTTTCCTAAATTCATACTGCCCACATGCTAAGTTCTGATCATAAGAAATTTTTTTTGCAGCTGTTTCTTTTTTACTTGAGTCATACTTCTCTAGCAAATGGAGATCCCCTTCATTCACATTTAGAGTGCCCTTCAGTGGGAGGGGCCTATCCTTCAGCCCTAGCTCTGCCAATATTCTACATCCTTTGTTTAGGCTTTCAGTATTCGACAATGCTTCAAATCTATGCATAAGGTTGTACTTCCTCCAAAGGGGACAGCCGATTCCTTCACAGTCTGTTCTTCGTCTGGAAGCCCTACTGAAACTTGCTCACATTGAGTGGCCCTGCTGGCATTTGAAATACCAGTGACATACTTCACAGCTTCCAGTATCACAGCCACCCACAAGCCAATAGAGTACAACAAACTGACAGACAAGTGGTAGGGCTCAAACATAGAATGGATACAACAGATGCAGTATTATGTTCTGTTGTACATAGGTTTGCTGTGACTTGAGGGCGAATAGACAGAACGAACTGGCAACACTCATAAATGAAGGAGGTTTTGTAGAAACTGAAATCCTGGACGATGAACAGAGGGATGCCATCTTCTTCCTTGAGTCGGAAGAGGCAAGGAAGAAGCCAAATGCAAACCAGGAAGGCTTGCAGCTTTGGAGAGGGTGGTCTTAAAGCAGCCATGGTCTTGTTCATTGGGAGGCAACCAGTTTGCCTCAACCAAGGACGCAGGGAGGCAGCGTAGCAGGAATGCCTCCATGACACTCTCCCACTCTCTCTCCAACTCCACTGGTGCTCCATTGACCAACCCCAGTAAGAACACACAGCATAAAGAGACTGTCTCTCATCATGAGCCATCCTCTGGGGACAGAGAACGATAAGAGAGAACCTGAAAGGACAATTATCTAGCACAGGGGTTATTGGAATCACCACTGAGTATCATTACCAAAAATCTGAGTTTCTCCCTTTGTAGCAAGCCTATTCTCTGCTTGGTTCCCCTCATTTCCTAAAAATCAAGGACTGACACACAGTTAAGAGATTTCATTTACAAATTGCTTTCTAGTTCCTGAAGGACTGTGAGGAGTGGGGAGGGGTGAGGGCTGCGAAAAGAGAAAGAACCTGTCATTTATTGAGTACCTGCCATGTGCCAGATGCTTTACTTAGGCTAAGAGAGAAGACTCGTGATGTGATGGTAATGGCCCTTTACCTCTGTGGTCTTCCTCCTCAAATCCCATAACCCCAGTTTAATCAAGAGAAAAACATCCGTCAAACCTCTACTGGGAGGCAGTCTACAAAATACTTAACTTCTATTCGTCAAAACTGTCACAGTCATTAAAAAGCGGGAGGGGGGGAGGCAAGTCAGAGAAACTGACACAACCAGGAGGATCCTAAGGAGACATAACAATTAAATGTACGGTGGTATCCTGTGTGGGGTCTTAGAAGAGAAAAATTATATTAGGTAATAACTGAAGAAACATGAACACAGTTAGTTAATAATGCATCAAGTTTGGTTCATTAATTGTGACAAATGTTTAATACTAATTATGGCAGTTAAATGATTTTATGTCAATTACTTCCATAAAGAAGTCTCGGACACTCACAGAGTTGCTGTGAGTCAGCATCGATTTGATGGCAGTGAGTTTGGTTTTTATTTTTTGAGACACTCCTGACTACGAGACGAGTCAAAACTGCCAATCAAATTGTGACTTGATGGCAGCTCGTGGGGGTGTGGCCTTTTGTGTGGACATGAAGAACCCTGGGAACTGCCATTCTCTCTGCCGCTTTGACTTCTCCCTCAGTGGGACTTTACTGGGACTCGGTGACTGTCTCTAGAGGCAGCTGACAGGGCCCCCGGCCCTGTTTCAACTGAACTTAACTCCATGTGACTCTGCATTCCGGTGTGACCTTCACCGTTCTGAATCCGTCACCATGAATCTGAAGAGGGCACTGGCTTACATCAGACTTGTGGACTTGAGGTGGAATGTCCTAGAATGCTTTCTTTTAATATAAGGTTGCTTGCTGATATGTCTCTTTCTTATACATGTGTGAGTGTCACTGAATTTGTTTCTTTAGACAGCCTGGCCTCACACACTCAGGTGGGGCATTAAAGATGTTTTTTTGAGGAATAAGGTGCACCTGACCCAAGTCAAGGTATTTTCAATTGCGTCATATGCATGTTAAAAGTGGACAGTGAATAAGGAAGACCAAAGGAAAATCAATCTGATTTGAACTGTGCTGTTGGGAAGAACATTGAAAGTACCATAGACTGCCAAAAGAACAAACAGATCTATCTTGGAAGAAGTACAGACATCATGCTCCTTAGAGTCAAGGATGGCAAGACTTTGTCTCACGCATTTTAGACATGTCAGCCGAAGAGGCCAGTCCCTGAAGGACTTCATGCTTGGTAAAGAGGAGAGGCAGCAGAAAAGAGGAAGGTCTTTGATGAGCTTGTTGTCCACCATGGCTTCAGCAGTAGGCTCAAACATAAGAACAATTGCGAAGACGGAGCAGGATGAGGCAGTATTTCACTCTGCTTTACATAGGGTGGCTGTGAGTCTGAACAGACTCAATTGCACCTGACAGTAACAACAACGACAATCTGTGTTAGACAGGGCTCTCCAGAGAAACAAAACCAGGACACTAATAATTTTGTATATATTTATATAGATTGATAGATGACATAAGAACTAAACAGTTAATTAATCTATAAAGTAATACAAATGGCTCAGTGCAACTCACTTCCATGAGACAGCTAGTACACCAGCAGTCCTGCAAGTCTTGAGGGCCATGGGGTAGTTGTCCCACAGGTAGTGTAGCTCGCAAATGGAGGCACAGAATGAGCAAGGTGGCCGCACACTCATCTGATGATCAAAAAGTAAGAGAGAAAGAGGCGAGGCTCACCAAGCCACTTATCTCTCTGCCCTTCAAGTAATCTCACATGTGTTCATTGGCCATGTTGGCACAACAAATCTACCTATCACAACAACAAAGACATTAATTATTGGGGAGTCTCTGCCACTTTTCAGAAATCAAAAATAAAATTGTTAGTCAAATTATAAAGGGAAGAGAGAAAAGAGCTAAGACGTTACTTTTAGAATAGTTTGTTGGCTCATACTTTACATATAATGCAATTTAATTTTTCAATAATATTGAGAAGATTTGTTCAATCTTCACTACAGTAAATTTCACATTTCCTCTTTAGCCTTCTGCAAACAGGATGTTTACAATTTAAGCTCTGAAATTATTCCCTTCTTTGGATTTGGATTTTATTATTTAGATCCTTGAATCACAAGGAAAGAAGACTGGTGTGCTTCTTTCATGTGGACTTAGTTGACACATCACTTAGATGGCTGCTTGTTTGAAGACAAACCTTTATGAGTTCTATAGCACTCATATCTTCAGTGATCCTTTCATGAGGGCAAGGATCCATCAGGAGCATATCCTAAGAACTATTTGTTCTTAGATTGGGGCTAGAATTAAGTGTGATCCCCAAATCCACTCATATATCTTTGGTTTATATATGTCTCTGGTTTGCTTTTGGAGATATCATTACCATTTTATGATTGAGAACATTACAAATAATCCCCCTTAGGCATAACATAATTCTATTGATAGTGTCATTGATTTAGCCAATGGTACAGAATTTAAAACACTGTTGAGAAACAGAAAGTATGCAAGTATAGGCTGGCTTTTCAGACAAAAATGAAGAATTGTTCACTTCTACAGATTAAAATCTTAAGTGACTGGACGCTATTTACACAAAAAATAGGGGTTGGTGATCAGCAGGCCTTTTAATAACACTCATTCACAAAAGCAGAACCATTGCTACTAGACTAACATATGACCTTAGAAGGCAAGGAGGGCATTAAAATAGTAAATACATTGTCGTTCTGGGCCACCGTTCTCATTGGGCACCCTCAAAGCAAGAGATTTCTGTTGGGGGGTAAACCAGGTTGAGCATCCCCCTATTGGGACAAACCTCTTAATGCTACTTATAGAACCCAAAAGGAAAATGTCCTTGGAATTCTGTCCTAATTGGACACTTTTGACTTAGTTTCTATCCAGCCCACCGTGACCCAGGTCGAGCGCTCTAGACAACTGAGATGTTAGACTACTCTTCTGAGGCACACAGCATCCTTCATAGGCCACACCAGAAAGATTCGATGTGGAAAACTCATGAAATGGTCTGGGCTTTACCTTAAACTCCCCTCTAGCAGAGTTAAGGAATGAAGCCTTGGACCTAAGGATGAAACGCCTTGGTGTGAGAGGAAACAAATGACTCAAGACTCTACTTATGAATATTTCCTTGATGACTATTGTTTCACTGTAGTGCTCTCTTCTTAGTGGTCCAAATGGTTAAGGACTCAGCTACTGAAAGATACCTAGAGGTGGCTCAGAAGCAAGTTCTGACAATCTGCTTCTGAAAGGGTGCAGACATTCCCCATGGAGTGGAATTCTCCTCTGGATCACAGGAGGCCACCAGAAGTCAGAAGCAAGTTGAGAACAGCAGTTTGGGTGTGACTTGAGGTGCTTTCCACATTGTAGAACTTAGGAAGTGCGGCCACTTCTGGTGGAAGAGCCCTGAAATAAATCACGTAGACATACTCATCTCATAATATGAGATGTTGCACTGGATTACTGTGTTTTAAAATCTCTGAGGTCACAAGCCATTAGACAATAGCTATTTGATATAAGGGACATCAGTACTACTTCTCTTAAAATATTCTCACACCCCCACCCACAATATTTAAAAATTCTCACACTCCCACCCACGATACACACACACACACACACACAATGTGTTAGAATCCTAACCCACCCCCAATGCCTATGGATATAATTCCATTTGGTAACCAACGTTTGTTATGCTAATTAAATCTTATCAGTATAGTGTGGGTCCTAAATCTCTTCTAAGTTACAAGGAAGGGCACAGACACAGAGACAAACAAGCACAAATGGAGGAAGATAATTGTAGCACAAAGCTCACCCAAGAACCCATGACCACAGGGACTATAGAAGCTAAAGCAAGGATCTTCCCCAGAGTCTTCAGAGAGAGCTTTCTTTTGCTGGGACCCTGAATTCTGACTGATAGCCTCCGAAACTGTGAAAAAGGAAACTTCTGTTCCTTAGAATCACTGACTGTGATATTTCTGTCACAGCATGCATGCTTTGCCAGCATGTAGGGTCAAAGACACCCGCAGTGTCAACAGTGAACCATTGCAGGCAAGCCTCTTCCTCTGAGAAGTAAAGAGAGTGAAGAAGAAGCTAAGAAAATGGCATAGAGTAGGAAAAACTCCCCAAACAAACTCACTGCCATCAGGTCAGTGTTCACTCAACAGCCCTATCGGACAGCATAGAACTACCCTGGAGAATTTCCAAGATTATGAATCTTTATGGGAGTAGAAAGCCTCATCTTTTCCCCTTACAGCAGCTAGCAACTTTGAACTGCTGACCTTATCAGCCCAACAGGTAACTCACTGTACTACCAGGATTCCCTTGACAGAGTGGAAAGTCTGAGGAATTCCCAGCCAGGAGAACTTGGAATGCCATTGAGTGATGTGTATGCCAAAGATTTAGGACTGAGGCTTGTCCTGGCCCCTGACCAGAGCCCAGGAGATGGTAGTCATTAGTGAGCTAAAGACCTGGGCAGAAGCAGGAATATTATCATTTTTCTATATATAATCCTTATCACTCATTTGCCATAGAGTAGCTCAATGGCCTTCTCAGTTGGGTGTGTTGCTTTTCTTATCTTGTTGGTTTATTTTCACTACATAGACTATGTCTTAGATTTCTAAATCCTATATAGTTTGTATAGTTTTGGAAACTCACAGGGGACAGTTTACCCTGTCCTATAGGGTTGCTCTGTCAGCATTACTCAACAGCTGTGAACTTGTTTGTCTCTTTAACATAGCTTTCTAGCAGAGACGTACATCGAGTTTAGTAGACAAGATTTGTTCAGTGAATGAATCAATGAAACTTTGAAAATATATTTCCACCGCACATGGGCACAGGAATGTATATGCATATAGTATTTGCATACAGGAGTCACTAGTAACACAACTGCAATATATCCAGACGTGTCTCAAAAGAGAGGCCTGGTAATTTACTCCCCCCACCCCGAAAATCCTATGTTGAAACCCTATAGAGCACAGATGTACACTGACACTCATACAGTCACCAAGAACAGGTTTGGTTTTCATATACATATCTGTGCACAAAAAAAAGTGTGCCTCCGTAGCAGGCTTCCGTGTACCCACATGCATCTGGGACTACAAACACTTCAATGAAAAGCAATACAGGCATATCCATGTCTCAGTGAGCCGAGTGCCAGTCCTATAACTTTCAAATGATTCTTTTCACTAATTTAAATCAATGTCTTCAATGTGTGTGGGAACGGATGCTGAATTTGTATGATTGGGCTACAGAGCCTGTGAAATTGGATATTAAAGCATTCTACGAAACAAGTGCCAAAGGAGCGCTACATAGATCCATGCACAAATTTCCAACAATAAGTGTGCTTTTGAAGTTTTGAGGAGAACATTGTTTTCAGTGCCTACTTCAAACATGAAAGCATAGATGTGCCAAATTCTGAAGTGCTCTCCCTACTTCCATTAAGGGAAATTCAATTCTGTCAAGATAATGCTATTCTAATTGCTCACCAAAAATAATGGTCACATCATATTTATTATTAGTTCTTTTGAATTCCTAAGAATCCAATTCTAAAATACTAGGTTTGTATTACATTCCTCAGCACAGACCTGATCAGCAATTTCCGTCTTGCATTTGGGAACATTATCTGGGTATGACAAGGACATGCACGTGAATTGTCTCTAGCTCACTGCTGTAGTCCCAGAGAGTGTCACAAAGGACTGTAACATGCTGATGCATGGAGATAGGGCTAAAAGGTCTATCACAAACAAACAAACAAAAATACTGATGTTGCTGCATCTCTTGCAAACTGCGTGACCTCATTACTTACCCTATCAGTCTTATATCCACCTTACATGGGATTAGTGGGCACTTTATGTAACACCAAAATGATTCTGATATATAATTGGAAGATAAGAAAGTTTGGCTAAAGAAAAAGTAATTACAGACCAGAACATATTTTATAAGAAGAAATTGTTATTTCTCTTTTTGGTGAAATCTGCAATCGTTACAGTGAACCATTAACCTGAATAGCCTCCACTGGCCCTGTGAATCTCCAAGGAATGCCAGGTCTGACCACAACCTGCATAAGCATGAATCAGTGGTAGGAAATAGAATGGTCCCTAGAAGACCACTCCTTTAAGATTTAAAGAAATAATTATGCCCTTCTCATTGGGAGCTGCTGTCCAATCACCCCCAACTTATGGCAACTCCATGCACAAGGTGATGAAACGCTGTCTTGTCCTCCATTGCTGCCAGGATCTATGTTGATCAGATAGTTGGTTTCTCCTGAGTTTCAATTGGCTGACTTTGAGAAGTATATGGACAGACCTTTCATCCGAGTCTGTCTTTGCCTTCTTCCTATTCTGTCCTAGTCTGGGAGATCTGCTGAAACCATTTTAGGTGGTGGAAGCACATAAAGGTGCAGCTGAAAGGAAGGAAGCCCAGATCTTCTGCATAAAAAATGAGAATTCTGCCCCTAAACCACCAGACTCCTCTAATTAGATGCTTACTTTATCAATAAGAATTACAATGGAGTGTCTGTAACCCATAACTCGAGATGATCTAGTGTCTCTATACTGTCCTTCTCTCTGACTGGGACAGAGCAAGTCTTCATTAAAGGTGTGCTGAGTCCACCGTAATATCCCAAACAGAGGCTTCAAGCTCGGACACTCTACAACTGTGTGAGCCGTTGTTCTTGAGATGAACTTCCCTCTATGTATACATATGTAAGCATCACTTGTTTTCTTTCTCTAGAAAAACCAGCCCAATACAGTAAAGGAATGAATGGATGTGCTCTCCCTTTCCCACTTCAGATCATTCTTCTACTGTATCCAGGTCATCAGCCCCAGCATTTAACGTACCTCTTGGCAAGACTCACCACTTCCAGAAAGTCCTCCCTCAACTATCATCCCCCATCCTAACCCACAAAGACCGCTGTCTGGTGTTTCTTCAGAGTTTAGAGTATGATGCATTTAATAGGTCTGGGGTCAGCTTGGCTGGACCAGGATCCTCAGTAGCGCGACTGTAAGACCTCCCCCATTAGGTGCAGGTCACCACCTTGGGGTGTGATCTATTTCATACCTATAAAAAAAATTGTGAAGGACTGGTCTTCACTCTTCTCCTTCCTGCTGGTCTGGGTTTTGTGTCTGGTCAGATTGCATTTGATTGTTCTAGATAGTGCAATTGGTAGAGTTGGTAACAGTGGTGTCTCTTGAATCAAGCCTGGAAATATGGTAGGAAAAGCACTCCCCAAAGAGGGGGAAACATGAACTAAAGCAGTGGAGGGGGACAGTAGGAGGCATATATGGCAAACATTTGTATTAAACTCGACAATTCTTACTGTGGAGTGAGGTCTATTCTCAAACACACAGATCACCATGAGTCAAAATAGACTCGGTGCCAACTAATTTGAGAGTCCTTGAGTGATGGACACAGTGAAGCAAGTGCTTGATTACAAACCAAAAGGTTGGTGATCTGAAGCCCCGAGAGGCACCTCCAAAGAAAGACCTGGCGTTCTCCTTAGGAAAGAACACAGCAATTCTACTCTAAACACATAGGGTCCTCGTGCATTTGGAATCAGCTCCACATTAGAGGATGTACTGGTTTTACAATTCTCTAAGGGCCTTCACACTTTTGCCCTAATATGTTTTGCACAACAGTTGATGAGGAGGACAAGGCAGAACCTTGCTGGCTGCTTTCGTAGGAGCGCTGCGATGGGCACCCAAACTAGTGACCGGGACACAACTGGAAGTAGAACTGAGGTCCAACTCTAGGTCCATCAGTGAAATTTCACTGTGTGCATAGAATAGCAGCCCTAGTAGGTATCCGTTGATATCGGCAGATATCCATTATTACTATGGCTTAGGTGGAGTGAATGATGAGTCCATTGCTCTGGTCAGGACCCTGGTGGCTGTTGCATTATCTGTTGTCAATTTGAGACTAATGAGTACGGGGCTAGAGTTTAGCCTGTCCATCAGGTTGCAGCCTGATGACATCGCTGGAGGTGGGACACTCTCTCACTCCCTGTGAGACATGCTTGCTGACAAGACACATGGAGCCCTGGAGCTGAAGGAGCCACAGCGCTGAGATGCCTCTACCACCACTGGATCCACAAGACTTTTCACCCACTGGCCTGTGATCTTCCTGCGTTCAGCACCATTGTATGTGTCTCGTGAGTGTGAAGAGGAATGTATAGATTGTTATCAGACATATGGACTAATATCAGACTTAAGAACTTGATCTGGACTGGGCTGGGATGTTTTCTCAATATTCAATTGCTCTTGTATATAAAGCTCTCTCTTATACATATGTCTATGAATTTGTTTCTCTAGGCTACCCAGACTAACAAAACCCCATTCTAGGAGGCTCTGTGGACTCCTGAGAGCATTGGGCACTACAAGTAGACTGGGGTCTTCTTCAACAATTGTGTACTGCATCAATTCTGAGCAATAGAGAACCATCAGTCTAGTTACGGTCTCTATAGATTTACCTAGCCTGAATTTCATTTCCAGAAAATCATTAAAAGAACAAACAAGGAAAGAAATGAAAGAAAGAAAAATGAACAAGAATAACAAAGTAAAACAGATTAAAAGAACCTCAATTGAAAAGAAATCAGAAAATATTAAAAACTAGAACAAATGTTGATGGCTCATAAGGGAGATCAAATGAAAGGGCGTGAATCTTAGCCTAACTGCATATGCAGCAGTCTGCAGTCCCATGCGCTCTGCAGGGTAGCACGGCTAGTCCCACCCTGGCCCATGGTCAGAGGGGTGCACCAGGGCTTCATCCGCATCTATTTCCCCTTCACTTAAAAATAAATTTTTTTGAAATGACTTTAGAATGGGTCAAAAGGGAGATTATACGATAAGTTATTGCATTTTGGCCTAACTACGTCTGCCATAGTTGACTTTACAATGCTCTCTGTCTGATAACATGGTTTTCACACCTCTCAACTATGACCAGAGGGGATTCACTGGACGCTGCACATCAAATGGATCGGGGACTTCCACTCTCTCGCATAGCCTTCTGCAAACCAGGTGTTCACAGTGTAAGCTCTGATAGCACTCCCTCTTTTAGATTGGGGTATATTATTTACAATCCTTGGATCTTTTCATTTTGAAGGACTCTAATGAGACTAAAAGAATTTGTTTGCAGCCATACACCTGATCCAGAGAAATGTTTAAAGATGCTTTGTTTGGTAAACACCATGTATGAATTGGAAAACTATTAACAATACTTTTGTACCTACTCCTGAATTAAAATGAAAATGCATGACATCGGAATCCATGTGGCAGGTCATGATTTGGAAGTCATGATGAATATAAACAATATTTTGAGATATCAGTAACAGGTAGGATGGGATATAAAATATGTGCTTTCTAATGATGAAGTCATAGATGTGATTAAGAGGGCTGTTTTGTTTTCTACGTTTAATATGGAGTATCATGCTAAGTTTCAGTTAAACATTTGTGAAAGCTCCAATATAGTTGTCATGCTTTGCTTCCTATTCAAGTCTATAAATCACCTGAAGTCTCTCTAGTAAACCCAGTTACTGGCATCCTGAGCCACATTGACTTGTTGGGGGCCCTGCCTTGCCTGGCATGGTCATGGAAGTCTGAACACCTACCCAAGTCTCCAGCTTTCCTTGATTGGAGGGGGAGCCTTTCAACTGCTCCTTGGAAGGAGTGGTGCCTGGGGCTTGGTAGGGTCACTCTAGCAGGGAAGGAAGGGGACCGGTGAGATGGGGTGATAGGACCTGAGATGGGGTGATAGGACCGGAACTGGCATCAAAGAGCTGCAAGGGTCAACACCTGGGAAGAATGGGAGGGAGGGGCTTCCAGTGACAGCTTGATGAATGGTGTGGATCCTTGTACCCCCTGACCAGTCCCCAGGTGGGGAGAGTGCTGCAGGGAGCCAGTGCGGTGTGCGGAGGAGACGACAGCAGCAAGAATGCTTTTTCTCTTCTTCCTGTTGGTGACAACAGGAAGAACAGAAAGGTACTGAGTACAGCCAGGTTGATCCTATCTTATTGTTCCTCAGTTTCCAGTCCTAATGGCTTTAGGGAAGCAAATTGCCTCTCCTGAACAGGAGATAGAAAGATGTTCAACTCTCAGGACATTGGAAGAATCGAATCTCTCGTTGGTCCTCGGCACACAGTTGCTGCTGATTAAAAGTTGAACTGTATGAATTTGCTATTTCGGTAGGTCAAAAAAGGCTGAATATGGGCAATTTCATATGGTTCTAAGTATAGTTTCTAGCAAATAAGGGAAGGGAGCCTGGTGGCAAAGTGGTTTATCTACTGAACAACAAACCATAAAGTCCGCAAGGCAAGCCCATCAGGTACTCCACAGGAAAAACTCTACTCTGGCAAAGATTTAACATCTCTACTTAAGAAAAGAAAGAAAGAAAGAAATCAAACGTGGCCAGTGGTTGCCATGGGTGAAAGAGGAAGAGTATTGGCTTAGGCGGGCACTGAGTTTATGTGAATGGCGGTGGAGTAACTGAGAAAAGCATACTCGCTGAGGTTGTACAGCACAAAAAGTATAAACAATGTCACTGAATTACACCTGGAGAGGTTGTTGAATTGGGGAATATTTTGTCATGTATATTTTACCATAATTAAAAAATAATAATTATGCTAATAACATTGAGTACACGGAAGAAGTAAATCTTCTAAAATTGATCGTGGAAATGCTTTTACAACTCTCCTTGATATGACTAAGCTATCAAATTATATGATATGTAAAGTGTCAAGAAAGCTTAAATACATTTTTTTTTAATTTGGCATCTCAGAAACCCAGAGGGCAGTTCGACCCTGAACTATAGGGTCACTATGAGTCAATTGTGACTCGGTGACAGTGAGGTTGTTTTTGTTGTTGTTATTTTGGCCAGTAGGGTTGTCAGTATACCCAATTCCACATGGTAGAGCCAGTTATGATATGAGATTAAAGGAGTCTAATTACTCACATCCCCAACTCACCATTTTTTTGGTAAGAAGCTGTTATTGGTGACTACTTTCCTCATCCTGATTCTGCTAAAGATACTTACAACAATATTCTCCTTGGTTTTCTGAGTCATGAATCTCAGTGTGGGCATAAGGGGACCCATGGGACCTGTCAGTGAATGAAGAAGAAGGAGGAGGAAGGAAATTTGTATCTTTCTAGGATTAGCGCTTCTACTTTTGAGGTAGAAGAAGAAATCATAGAACAATTCATCGAAAGAAGATGTGACCTAAACCTGGGTTCTAATGCGTCCTCTAAATTTACTATGGAATTACTCGTACAGTTTGGAGCAATCGTAACCAGGAGGGAGAATCATAACCAAGTTGTCCCTCAACCTCCTCATCATTAAGAGGGAAATACTGGGCTCGATCCCACTCACCTCTAACCCAACCGCAGAGGCTTTGGTTTGCTCATCGGCTCAGCTGCTAGCATGCCACAGTTTCCTTCTGGGTCCTAGCTCACGAGTGTAACAACCACTCCACCAGGACAATGTGACTTAGGCAACTGAAACTTTGTTGTGTCTTTGTTGGTTTGAGAGAAAGATGGGGCCTTCTGCTCTTCTAAACAGTTACTGTCTGAGAACCCCCCGGGGCAGCTCTACCCTGTTGTACAGGATCACTATGAGCCACAGAACCCACTCGGTGGCACTGAGTTTGGTTGGGAGTTTTCTCTTGGGCTGAACGCTGCTGAGCCAAGCCACGTCTGAAAGGCTGTGCAGAAGGCCCGTGGTGAAGGAAAGGGCGCCAACTGCGGCACCCAAGGTTGGTGGACGAGCCAGACGGTGTTGTTGGTTTGTTTTGAGGAAGTATATATTTTTCTTCTAAAAGCTCATCTCATATGAAATTATAAGACCTTTATGGAAAAGTGATTACACGCTCTTTTTGCAGCAATAAAACAGCCCGTGGGGCAAAGAAGCACGAAGGCTTAATGCATCTAAAAATATCTTATTTTTCTACGGCTTGATTGAAACTGATGTAGGTGTGCTTGGCATTTGACGTAGGGAGGTCGTGCCTTTTGAAATTTTTTTCCCCTGCTAATAATAAGACGGTTTGGCAGCTTTTCACTCTATCTCACCACAGATCGTTGCCAAAACTTGAATTTACTTCCGTCAGATTAACTGTCTCCAAAAACAAACTGGCGTTTCTTCTCAGGGCTCTGATGAAAAGGCTAAGCTTGAGTGACAGCCCCTGAAATGGCTGGAAGTTCTCCCAGGACTAGGAAATCAGAAGTGGAAAAGTAGCACGAGCTGGACCCAGTCAGAAAGGCTCCCTCTGCCCCGCTGTTCTCTCTGCCAGGCTCTGAGATGGCGGGTGAGCTATGAACGCGGAGGCACTCTCAAAATCTGGGACAGAGAAGTTCTTTCAAAGCTCTCAACTCTTGCTTTGTTCTCGGTCCCAACCCTTGAGTTCTTTGTTTGTTTTAAAGATCACGTTTAATAATTTGACTGATTAAATTATGTTGCTGCCCCAACACACCAAGGAAGCAGAGGCCCCCTTCAGCGGCAGCGCTGGACACACATGGAATCTGAATAAGCTGACCGCATAGAAGCAAAAGGACTCTCTCCTTGGCATTCCACTCAATGGAGAGGAAAATTCAGGCAAGGCAGACAGCCAAGAAAGATGGAAAAGTTTGCCATTTCCCCTTCAGACCTATCTATCATTTGACACCCCCCCTCCCCAGAATAAAGGTAAAGGTTAAAATAATGTTCTAAGCATATATCATTGTATTTTCAGCATAAATGCATAGACATACATGTACACACACACATAAGGAAGAAATGTCTGTATGTATTCTGGAAAAAAATTAAGAAGGGGTAGAGAAACAAAGAAATGGGGTTGTTGAATTCCTTAGCAAATTATGTATTTGAATGAATAACCAACACAAACTAATCAAGGACAAATTTTTTAAGAATAAAGAGCTGACATGTGGGACTCTAGCTGCAGATTCCTTTCCATCTATCTTTACTGGTCTGTATCCTTCAAGGTTACAGCCCTGGAAGGGTGCAGTGTTGGGCTTCCCACAGCAAGGTTTGTGATGCAAACCCACCAGCACTCTGGTGGGAGGGAGATGGCGCTGTCTGCTCCCACAAAGATTGATCATCTTGGAAACCCTGGCAAGCAGGTCTGCTCTGTCCTAGCGGATCGCTGAGATACAAAATCAGCTCGGTTGCAGTCGATTTGGCAGTGACAAAGCTATGAAAAATGCTCTGTCAAACATATATGTTAAATGGTCTCATTCTATATTGAAAGAAGACATATGAAAAGAGAAAACATCAACTACTCAGAGTGTTGATTTTTTAAAAAAAATAGCGTCTTAGTTCATTCTACAACATTAAAAAAATACTCAGATCGTCATAAATGCTTACATTTTTATTGTCTAACCATCTATGCATGTTGTTGCTGTTGCTATTTGTTAGGGCTCAGGCAGTCAGTTCCGACTCACAGCCACGCTATGAAACACCGAGCAGTCTCGCTCCACAGTCACCGTTGCCCTTTGGTCTGAGTCCCTCGCTGCAGCCATGGCGTCAATCCATCTCGAAGGTCTTCCTCTCTTTTCTTATCCTTTTACTTTTCCAAGTGCAATATTCTTTTCCAGGGACTGGTTTACACTGATAACACACCTAACATACACGAGAAAGAAGCCCGAGGTAGATTTGTTTGTTCCTTCGGCAGTCCACGGTACTTTCAATTATCTTCACCAGCGCTATATTTCAAATGCATCAATTCTTCATTTATCATCTGTATTCCAAGTTCCACTTTCATGCGCATATGAGGCAAATGAAAATACTATAGCTTGGGTCAGGCACACCTGGTTCCTTGCATTACACCTTGCTCCTCAACATTTTAAAGAAGTCTTGTGCAGCAGATTCACCCAAAGCAATGCATCTTTTGATCTCTCAACTGCTGCTTCCAAGAGCATTGATTGTGGAGCCAAGCAAGATGGATCAAAGCATCATTATATATTTACAGAAATATGGTTAGGTTATGTATTTACTTGATATTACGCAAGTCCTTAGAAATGGAGACTGAAATTGCTCCCACATCTCTAGATGGAGCAGAAGTCAAAAATGGATCATTACCAACAGCAAGTCCATGAAGGCCCTGTAGCTCCACCCCTTTCCCAGGGCCAAAGGTAGGAACAGTCCACGGGTCGCTGAGTAGCTCCTTGGGTTCCCCTTTGTGATATAAATGCTTCATCTAGAATGGAATGATTTGTAAAAACTGGATCCAAACTTAAGTGAATTGAAATATATATATTTTAGTTCACCTCCATGGAATTCCCTTAGTGTGTTAGATTGACAAATACGGATGACAAGCATTGTTGTAGGGATATCATGCCCCTTATAGCCAATCCTCTAATGCAGCAGTCGCAAACACTGTTTGATCATAAACCCTAACAGTATTATAATTCAAAATGTGGGTCTGCACCCAAACTATATTCATGTAATAGAAGTAATGGACACCCCCCTTTCATTGCATTATAGACAAATTCTAGTCTGGGCCCTAAGAACCTCCATGACTGAGTTTTAAAATTGGGATGAGGAACTGGTTTGCAAGAGTTTTCCCCCTTTCTTTTTTTCTCATGTTCTATCGAATGAAGATATGTTTTCCCCCTAAGGTATTTGTTTTTTAAAATAAGATTAAATAGTGAAATGAAAATAGGAATAGCTAAATGACTTCATTTTCTTTTTCTGCCAGTGGCTTTGAGAGAATGCAGGAGGCAGAGAAAAAGAGAGTGAGTGACTATAATTTTCTTCATCAGTAAAATGAGGATAATACGTATTTTGTAAGATAGTTTGGAGAAGGAGCCTCCGAAATCAGTTAGGCTGACCTGAGAGGTGAGCGAAGAAAACATTGATGCACTTTTATTACATATGTGTATTACACACTGTAATTTTCTATTTTGAATATTTACTTACATAAAACCTCTTCTGGGTCCAAGCATGGGTTAACCTCTGCTGTGACTTGTTCCGCATAAAAGATGACCACACACATCACTCCACTCGGGAGGGCTCTAAGGGAAGGGCGGGAGGCTCCTTCACTGGGGCCAAAGGATGTGGCACCTCGCCAGCATATTGGAAGCATTGTCATTTTCTTGAGTTCTGCTCAGTGGAATTCGGGACTACATGATGTCGTTTTAAATAAAATATACCTTACCAAGTGGCCTCCTGGCTGTGAAAGTCCCTGAATCAAGCCACATATTAAAATCATTAGTAATAATGTGACTACCGATGACAAGGCAACGCATGTCCTCTTTGAAGCGACGTTCAACTATCAACCTCGACTGTTCAAGCTTTAGCTTCGCGAACGCACACAATAAAGAGAACGTCGAACCAAACCTTGGCATTGTAAAGCGGGGACTCAGAATCCATAGACTGAGAAGCCTATCCAATGATGTTGTTTTGATTGTTGTTCGTTGTTGTCCCGTAAGATTCCCACTTACCGCCACCCCCTGCGCGCAGAGGACAGATGCTTCCTAAGGCGTTTCAAGGCCATGACCGTTCAGAAGCAGATCGCAAGATGTGCCTTTGTCACCTCTGGGCAGATATGAGCTGCCACCCTCTTGGCTAGAAGCTGGGCATTTAATCATTTGTGCCACCCAAGGACAATATTCTCCCTAAAATAATATTAATTATATTTTTATAAGTATAAAATTGTATAGTGCCTCTAATAACTAAAAACTCAAATCCACCCACTTCCATTGAGTCAATTCCTACTCATAGTGAACCTGCATAGGGATTTCCAAGGCTACAAATCTTTATAGGAGCAGACAGCCTCATTTTTCTCCTTCCAGAGCAATTGGTGGTTTTGAACCACTAACCTTGGGAATAGCAATCCAACATATACCCAACTGTGCCTTGAGCTACCAGGGTTCCTTCTAATAAGGAAAGCAAATATTTTAAATGTGGTTTGTTTCTTATTCATCTTATTCTTCAAGGGTTTCTTTTTTGTACGTATTTCATAATGAACTCATATATAATATTATAGTAGTTCCGTAGGCATATAAGAAATGAACAAGTATTTTTTATTTACATGTGCCAGCTGTTTTGTGCCCAGAACTTTTTCTCCTGAACATACCTACAGCTGAGAGTCAGCCTTCTTTTTTGGAGGGGTCTGGGGGTACCTGGAGGGCCTGGGGGGCCTGGAGGAGCCTGGGGGACCTGGGGAGCCTGGGGGGGCAGGAATCATCCCTCTTTGTTGGTACAGGCTCAAGAAATGTCATATCACTGTGTGGAAACTTTGGGGAAGTGGGAGGATAGTTTAAAGTATTCTTGAAACTATGGTTCAGTCTAACACTATTCATTCTAAGCTAAACCTTTTATATTATGAAAATAGTATATGTTTGTTATCAATAAAACTTGAAAGAAGAAAGAAAAATTCCTCAGAATGTAATAGGATTCCTTGATATTTTAAAGTGTAATCTTTCTTATATTTTCCTATTACATAGTTGCTATCATATTGCATAAGTAATGGTGTACCTCAGCATAAAAAGAGTAAAAATATCCATGTTTGTAAATTCTTCTTAGAAATCCTTCCTAAATATATCTGTCAATGGCTTCCTAATAACCTATTAGACAAACCGTACCATACGTGGTCCCCAAATCAAACTTACAACATGCAGTTGATGGTGACTCACAGAGAATCTACAGGAGAGAGTAGAAGCACCCTTGTGAATTTCCAAGACTGTACCGCTACAGGAATAGAAAGTTCCACCTTCCTCCCTCCGAACATCTGGTGGTTTCAAACTGCTGATCTTATGGGTAGCAGCCCAATAGAGAGCCACTATGCCGCCACCTGGGATCCTAACATGCATGTTAGAATAGTTAAAAAGAAGATGATGTGGGCAATTATAGTCAACACTTGATTATATCTTGAATAGAAAATATAAATAGACCGAATACTTGAAAGCCAATTGTATTTTCCTTTAGAATGAATTCCTTTCTTATTCTAATTTATGCTCTGAAATTTGCTTAGACTGAATGGAAGATAGTTTCTACTTTGCAAACACCAGGAATACATTACTTGGTTAGAGAACCATGTTTGTTTTTATTCTTACAGCTGATATATGGTATAAGCAATATAACCCACTGCCATCGACTTGATTCTGATTCATGGTGAGCCTGCAAAACAGGGTGTAACCATTACCGACGGTTCTGAGAGTACACCTTTCTGGGAAAACACATGCTTATTTCTTCCTTGGACTGGTTGACAGGTTCAAGTTGTTGACCTTTCTGTTACTATCCAAGTACTTAACCGGCTACCTCATTAGTGTTCCTTATACAATACAATTAATATAGAAAAGATCAATAAAAATCCGTTGTTTGTACAGTCTTTTCACCAAATAAGGCAACAAAATAATTACTTTCTCATCAAAATAATATTTGATTAACCCTCAGAAAGAATGGTTGTCTTGCTGCAGAATTAAAGAAAGAACATTCAATTCTCTTGTGCTTTGGTATCTGACAAACATTTATAACCTTGGATTAACCTTGTTAAGCCTCCATTTCTTTATCCATAAACTACTGTGGGGGTGTCAGGTACTCTCAGATAGATTGCTAGCAACCCTTTAGGCCAGAGGGGAACTCCCAGTAAAGCTTCCATTCCACCAGAATGGCTGGTGGGTTCAGATGACTGACCTATCAATTGGCAGCCAAGGACATAACCACTGAACCCCAAAGCCCCTTCATCTGTAACATAAGAAGATTAATAATACCTCCCTCAGAAGGCTGACGTAAAAGTGAAAGGAACAGCATTTGTAAAGCTTTGGGCCTAATGCCTGGTACACAGCAAGTGCTCCAAACCAATAGTTGTTGGTTATTGCAGGCATCACTCCCTCGTACGTGTGATACAAAGGGTTCTGAACACGTGGTCCAAGGAGTGCTTGCCCGAACGCTGTCTTGTTACCCTGGGTAACCAAAGGACTATTACAGGACTCAGAGCAAACACCTTGTCATTTCAGTCTCCGGTGACATGTTCGTGGATGTGAGTCATGATACACAAATTGCAGAAATAAGCAAACAAGCAGTTATGCCGGGAAATACAAGACCTTAAACACAGATGGTTTTAAAGAATCACAATTTATAAGTTAAATGTGGTAAAATCTAAAAAATGGTCAGAGAGCTGACAAAATTATGAAAATTAAAATAAAGTTAAAAAAAACTATATACTCAACAAATCTCCAGGTTCTCCAAATTTAAGGATCCCCTTGTAAGGCATACACAGACTATTAAATATAGTAAAGGAAGCACACAGAAGAAGACAAAATAGATTGTTGGGATCTAGTAGACATAAAACACTTAAGCATATCAAAAGATTTCATCAGAAGAGTAAACTAAGAGAACAAATCTTAAGCAATGGCACAATGGACAAGGAGCAAATTACTTAAATCTACAGAATTCTGCAACACCTCTATAAGGAAAAAGCAAATAATCCAATTAAAAGGTGGGCAAAGGACATGGATAGACAATTCAAAAAGGATGGCATGCGAATGGCTAATAAGCACATGAGGAAATTCTTACAACCACTAGCCATCCAGGAGTTTCGTATCAAAACATCAATAACTATCACCTTATAATCACGACAGCCTAATTCATAAAAATGGTGGACCCAAAAAATGCTGCCGAGGGTGCAGAGAAATTGAAACTCTTATGCACTGCTGGTGAGCTTGTAAATATGTACAACCATTATGGAAAATGATAGGGTGCTGCCCAAAACAACTGGGAATAGAAATACCGTACAATCTAGCAATGCCTTTGCTGAACACATACCGCAAAGAATTAAGCGACAGAATATGAACCGGCATATGCCCTTCCATAACCATTGAGCACCATTCACAGTAGCAAGAAGCTGCAAACAGCCCAAAATGTCCATCGGCAGAAGAAATAAAGAAACACTGAGACCTGCACACAATGGAGTACTATCCACCCCTAAAATCACACACAAAAACATGAAATACCTCCTGACATAGAAGGGCCTGGAAACTACGATGCTGAGTGAGGTTAGTCGATCGTAAGGGACAAATACCTCATGAGTCCACGACTATAAGGATCAACACCAAGATGAAGACAGGCTTCTGCTCTTAGGCCTTGTCACCAGCTAATCTGGTCTCCAAAGCAATGAGGGAGAAAACTCCTAGGGCCCATAAACTATATATTACCCCCTCCATATGTACAGAGATGCACCTAAGCTCGGTTTAGAGTGTTAGTCTGGGTACATTATAGAAACAAATCCACAGCAATTCATGTATAAGAGAGAATTTTATATAAAGGTCAAATTAAGTGCCCATCAAGAAAACATCTCAACCCAGTGCTGCTCAAACCCCCAAGTTCAGCATTACCTCCTATGTCCAACACCAATCCACAAAGTTCTCCTCCATCTCACAAAACACACACAATGTTGCCGACTGCAGGAGAAAAGCCGAGGCAGTGAATGTGTAAGCATCTCAGCACTGGCAGGGGTCTCCACACGGCTGCTCCAGCACCCAGGACTGCATCGGGGTAGGTCCATGTGGCTTCTCCTCAGGGATGTCTTGCAGGAAGTGGGCCTTGCCAGCTAAAGCAGGGAACTGGCTAAGGCAGCTGCACCCTGGTCCGACCATCAGAAAGCAAGAGACACGAGAACTAGAAAAGCGAGTCTGAAGGAGCCATTTATCTCTCTGCTCTTCAATGAGCCCCACATGTGTTTGTCGGCCAGGTTGGCACAATAAACTAACTACCTCCGCAGGTGGGGATCCATATGGACTGAGCTTCTATATAGCCTCTCTGACTACAGCCCAGGAGTATGCTATAAGGAAGTCCTGGTGGTGCTGTGGTTATGCATTGGCTGTGATCCAAGAGGTCATCAGTTTGAAACCACCAAGCCCTCCTTGGGAGAGACGGGCCTTTCTATTCCCATAAACAGTTATAGTCTTGGAATCGCAAAGGGGGCAGTTCTATATGTCACGAGGAGTTGGCACCGGCCCGGTGGCAGTAAGGGAGTGAGTTTAAAGTCAATTATGGCAGATGTACTTATGGTGAAATGTAATAATAATTTGCTTTCCCCTTTGACCCATTTTAAAGTTACTTCAGTTTTGAATATTTTCTGCTTTTCAGTTAAGGTTTTGCTCTGCTGTGTTTTGTCTATGGCTGTTTTTGTTTGTTTGCTCGCTTCCTGTTTGTGTTTTGTATGACTTTCAGTGTATGAAATCCAGGATGGGTAGATCTGTAGAGACAGTAATTGGATTGATAATTACCTAGGGGCCTGGGGAAGTTGGGGAAAATGGGGAGCTAACAATCATGGGTAGAAGAAAATGTTCTGAAATTGATTGTGCTGATGACAGCACAACTGTTCTTCATGTGATCGAAGGATTACATTGTGGTATGTGAAATATATACCAATGAAACTAGAAAACAACAACAGCAACGACACCCCAACAAAGTCTTTAAGAATATTTTAATTGCCTAACAGAACTTCACTTGCACACACCCCCTTTTTTTAGGGGCAGGGAAGTGACCTGCTAGCTACTTGTGAAAATCAGTTGTCTCATGTAAAATAGGGAGCAGGTGTATAATAGATCCCATAATAGAATGTAAACAGCGTACTGTACTAAGCACCATTTTTTAAGTTGCTGAAAATAGAGGGGAGGATTTCATTCATTTTTCTCTCAGCCTGCCCCCTCCCACCAAAAGAAGATGCCAAGCTGTTTCACCACACACAGTGCCATGTGCTTGGTGGCTTCGGGGTGACAAGGGCTCCGTCAAGAGAGATAGAAAACTGAACGAAAACACAGCGGAGGGAGCTGGTGCTTGGTGAATGAAAGTCTAGACCAGAGGGATTGTGGTCTCCCTGGTACCATCCAAAAACAGAAACTTCATCTTATTAAGAAAGGAAATCTATTAGTCTGCTTTTCTTAAGAGGGAAACCATCCCCTCACCCTCCATAATTCCCCCACCTTTTGTTTTATCGTAGCGCGATAGTAAATAAAGATGTGCTTGCAGGTGAGGGAAGGTCAAGGCGCGCTGCTTTCTTTCCCTAAAGATCTTCTGGGGGTTTCCAAACAATCCAGTCAAGGGCAAAATGAATTAATTGGTGGGAAGGGATCTTTCATAGAAAACAATTAGCGCTTTAATCCAGTTTGGTAGAGGGTGGGGACTTCACTAAGTCTCCTGCCTTTTGTGGACATGAATTCCATCTCAAAGTTAATTTTAAAAATTAAAAGCACAACCTTGAACCTCAACAGAAATACTCGCTGTGCCTGCTTTTTTTATCCTTCTTTCCTGGCTGAGTGAAATAAGAGAGCTTACACAGATTTCCTGCTACTTTATTTAGGAGAAGAAAGAAATGTACAACACGAGGGGAGACTTGGTTGGGGGGCGGGAGGGGGTACCACGCTGCAGCTCTCGGAAAGTATTCCCAAGGACCTCCTTGCCGTTCCGCACACAGTAGAGAGTCGCGGATGCATGATCGGAGAGGGACCCAATACATGACAAGTGACAAAAGGGAAATCAGAAATCATTTCTAGCATTCAATACTTGGATAAAACATTCTAACTTTGGGTTAAAATATTATATACAGACTATCCCAAACAAAAACAGAGCCTACGGCCATCAAGGAGATTCCAATTCAGTGACCCCATGGGACCGTGTAGAACCTGCTCCCTTGGGTTTCTGAGATTTGTAAATCTTTAAGGGATGGACATTTCCTCTTTCTCCTTGAGAGTGGCTGACCTCAGAAGCAAAATTGCTTTTGGCAAACTCTGCCTGACTTAAACGTTCTAACATGAGGCTTAGAACACATTAAAATTACATACAGAATATACCATTTTATAAATGAAATCCAAGGGCATGGATAATAATTTAATTCATTGTGCAATGATTCTGAAGTTCTCAAAATTTTCTGGGGTTTTGTTTGTTTTTACTTATAATTTATAAAAATAGGAACACAAAACGAGCCCTAGAAGGTTCCTTTTTTTTCTTCTTCTTCTTCTTCTTCTTCTTCTTCTTCTTCTTCTTCTTCTTCTTCTTCTTCTTCTTCTTCTTCTTCTTCTTCTTCTTCTTCTTCTTCTTCTTCTTCTTCTTCTTCTTCTTCAAGAAATGCATTTATTTATTCCCAACCCTTTGGACAAGAGCTGCTTCATTTTTGGAAAATTAGATACCATGAAACTTTCAACCCTATCGAGTAATTAAGCAGTGCTGAAAGACCGCTCATGGAGGAATACCGTTGAGTGCTCCTGATCTGTCACAGAAAACAAAGGCCACACACAGAAACCAAACAGCAGAGCGAGCAGCCGCTGCCGTTTACAATGGAGCCTCCCAAGGTGAAGGCTAAGGAGCGCCTGCCAGGAGCCAGGGTCTAGTTAGCTGGGAAGAAGCAGATGGAGTCATGTTTAAGTCAAATGGTGCCCATGTATCAGTTGTCCATCCTCAACTCTGCTAGCACATGGAAAGGTTAAAAATCGGCTGTGCTCAAACCTAAGTAAGCGCATCACCCCATTATGAACAAATCCAATCAAGGGCAAAATAACCTTATTTTACCAATTGTCACATTGCTACTTCAGGGTCATTCCAAACATTACCCACTGCAGCCAGTCTCTGATGAGCAAACTTGTAAGAGTGTGTTTTCAGTCACGGCGCCAAGTGGCCGGGGCCTCCATTTCACACTCATTTCAAACCAAAGGGGGAGCAGAGCGATCGCAAAAACACCTGCGATTTGACGTGCATAAGCAGAACTGAAAGTGGCTCTTTTTTCAAAACTGGATTAATTAGCATGATCAGAAGAACAAAGGGAACATAGCCACCAGTATGTAGTGCATTAATCATATTGCTAGTAATTAGTGCCACAATAGAAATACAAGACAAAACAAGAAGTTGGAAACAGTTCTGAAACATTTTGTAGGTATCCGTAGCAGAGAAATAGACACACTGGGATATGCAGAGATTACAAGAATAAAATACACCCTCAAAACTCACATCAAGTGGAAAGATGCAACTACACAAATCTTGAACTCCAGAGAAATGATAAATTGACATATTAATCGTGTCTACTAACCAGAGTTTTTAAACGGGTGGGGGGAGGATTAGAAAGGATGGAAGAACAGACTGTGTTTCTATTTTTTTCAAAAGAGAGGGCTTATGTTTCTATAACCAAGCTAATGCTGGGTCTAGCCAAACCTCAACTATGCAGGATCATTTTGAAACAGAAATACCGAGCTTCCTCTTTGCTTTAAATGAATGATTAGATGACACGGCGGAATGCAAACCCTTCCTCACGGAGGTAAACTACTCAATGAGCTCGAACCTGGAAAGGAGAGAACACATCGCCTGGCTGATTTCTGGACCCTATTTGCTGTATCAGGGTCCATTCGAAAAATCTTTTAAAGAAATGATTTAATACAAAATGCTGACTTGTGTCGATTCATTTTGAACACGAAGCTTGAGCCCAGCATATGAATGAGAAGGCTAATTCTCTGTACCTCTACCCTTGTGGTATCCGATCGTTTTTCTTTTTGTGCTCTGGCTTTATTACCAGGAAAATGACAATTGGCAATACAAACACCTGTGGGGCGTGAGGCCTCCTGGAAGATGGTCTTATAGAGGCAGGTGAGACACAGGACAGAGTCTCACTTCCGGAACAGGTGAAAGGTAATGCTGTGTGGAGGGGGTTTTCATCTGGGGACAGGCAAGTGCTGGGGCATCATAGAAGAGGTTTCTTAGAAGAAAATATGACTATCTCTCTTACTCTTAGAATCTCATTTTTCAATACTTCCATCGCTTACTCTCACTGTGCACCCGCCCCTCCCCCCTTCATACCTCTGGTCCTCACTTCTTTGTCCAATGTCTTTTCTACTTGCATTTTAATGTCTCCCCCACTGCTCCACCTTTCTCTCACCTCAGTCGAGTTATTTCTCAGTTCCTTGGATGGTACCCCCTATTTACATATGGTTGTGGCAGCGCTGAGTATCTCAAGTGGCCCCAACTTTCCAGAGAAAAGAAAATATATTAGGTAACTTCCACTCTGACTTAATTTGGCTAATTAGCTTAACAGCTAATACAGTAGTTTAGTGGTCTTTGCAACATTAAAAAGAAAAGCTCTAGAAATATATCTCCATGAAAAAGATAGTTGTAAACTATAAATTAGACTGCCAGGAACCATAAAGAAAATGGCTATTAACTCTGATCATGTTAAAATAATAAATGGTTATAAAGCCGAAACTAAACAAAGTTATTAGAGAACCACGAATTGGGAAGAAATGTTCCCAGTATATTTACATATGCACACACATATATGAGATAAGAAATAAACTTAATTAATTTACAAATAGTCCTTACAAATAAATAAGAAAAAGCACAAGCCACTCATTAGTAAATGAACAAATAATATGAAGGAAACTAAAATATAAATGGCCAGTAAATAAATGAAGACTAATGCTCAACATCAGTTATAATTACAGAAATGCAAATTAAAATTATATTTTTATTTATCACACACATGTTTTTAAACCTCAGCAATGGCTTGTCTTGGCAAAAGCATGGGGGAATGGGTGTTCATTTGTACATTTATTAAACACAAAGAGTTACTAAGTTCTATTCTAAATAATTGACAACTGGATTGCGAATGGTGAATCTTTCTAGGTGGAATTTAGAAATATCTAATGAATTATTACATGATCATATTTCTGACAGCATCTCTACTTTTAAAACTTAATATTCATAAGTATCTATGCAAACGAATTATCTACCGCAATGCTTGTAATAGCAAAGCAACTATAACAACAACAACAAAACAAACCATCTAAATGTTCTCCAATAGGAGATTAGATAGATCATGGTACATTTATGCACATTATACAATGTATGATATTATATAAATCATTTGATAGCTGATATTAAAAGCTGTGATATATTAAGTAGAAATGGAAAGTAATACAGTTACAGGTTATGTGTATGTGTGTATGTATATATAGAGAGATTGTAGTATGATCCTATTTTATAAAAGTAAGTGATATGTCTTTATTTATTTCCATAAGTTTGTTTATGTGTAAAACATTTCTGCAAAACTCCAGGAGAAATTAGCACCAGTTGCCATTCTCCGAGAATGGTAATAAGAATGAAAAAGAGGAGGCATATCTCACAGGTCCTTTCTTCTTTTTTACCTCCTGCTCAATTTTTTTGGGCAGGATTATGTCTATTTTATTTAATAAATCATTTTATTGGGACTCTTACAGCTCTTATAGCCATGCATACATCAACTGTATCAAGCACATTTGTACATTTGTTGCCATCATCATTTTCAAAACATTTTCTTCTACTTGAGCCCTTGGTATCAGCTCCTCTTTTTTTACCCCCTACCCCACCCTCCCACTCTCATGAACCCCTGGTAAATTAGAAATTATTATTCTTTTCATATCTTACACCATCCACTGTCTCCCTTCTCCCACGTTTCTGTGGTTTGTCCCCGTGGAGGGGGTGGTGGTATTATACGTCCATTATTACAGTTGGTTCCCTGTTTTTCCCAGGATTATATGTATTGACGCTATAGATTATAAATTAGTTTATAAAGTATGATGCCAAAAATTAGTTTCTTTTCTTTGTAAAAACTCATTTTTTTAAAAAAGAAGGAATTTATTTTTAATCTTTAGTTTGGGGGTTAACAAAAAGCCCGGAAGACAGGAAACACTGTTCAACATTCTTACTGCATGTCTTCCTGAATTTCTGCCTAGCTACATATGTCACAGGAATAGTTAAAGCACACTGAAAATTTATCAAGTTCACCCTTGGGCAGTCTTTTATTTACACGGCTGAATTTGTGAAATCAGGATCAAAAGTTAATTAATTAAGCTAATTAAAATAATCCTCTCAAGTAAGACTACCAAAAGCATGCATAGTAGTATTCTAGTCTTGATAAAGCTGAGCAGTGTGCATTTTCTACCATCCTTGGTAATGCACCTTAAAATTTTACCAACAGGGATGACATCCCCAAATCACTAATAGCAAACCAGACTCGGAAAGAATATCGGAGGCTGGGAATACAGACTTGAGTTCTCTCTCAGCTGGGCCTCCTAAAAGCAAACAATTCATCTCTCGGAGCCTCAGTGTTGTTTTGTTTTGTTTGGGATTTCTAATGTGTAAAACAGAGATAATAATGTTCACTTCAGGAACTATGTTTTCAGAAACTGTTATTTGAGATATGAAGGTAGTGGGACAGAGTGTGAAAAAAGATACAGTGTAGAATTACTTTGGATTTAAGGCCTCACCCGACCATGTAACAGTTGTATCCTCTGTGTACTCAGTTTTCTTGTCTGTATCTGCAGTGAAGGATAATTTGAAGATTGAAGAGATAAGTACATATGCCCTGGATCCTGCACCATATTAGTGCTAAGTAAATGTTCATCCACAAATCAAGGACTATCTTTAAAAAGAATGCTAATGGATGCTAGTGATTCCTAACCACCCCAGATAATGGTGTCCTTTCTCCCATTGAGAAAGACAAAACAAGAAGTCATGATGTGTTTGTAACTAGATTTATAAAGACCTTAGAGGCCAGGAAATTCCCCACAACTGCCTTGGCAATTCTGCTTATGGCCGGGATACCAGAATAGATTTATCCTCCCCCAGAAACAACCCAAAATCAGATAGACTGTCTCATACAGCAATGTTCAAGATATTGAAAGAAAGTGGCCCTGGGGAAGATGGAAAACAAATCTCCCCATCTGGCTGATTTTAGAGAGTTTACAGATTGCAGAAGAGTAGAGCCCAGGTGGAATCTGGAAGACTTCCTAAACTGAGAAGACAGAGCTTTAAGTCTAGGAAAATAAAGCAGCTAAAATGTAAAGGACAGACAGAGTACAGGAGAGGAGAGAGCTACACAGAAGGAGAAATCTGCAGAAAGTTTTCCCTCACTGTCAGTAGATTGATGAGCATATGCATGCTAGGAAACTACCCAAGGAGTGGGAAAGATACAAAGAAGGATTAGAAGTAATATTGTCTAATGCTCACATGGATAAGTAGACATATTTATTTCCCTAAGCCAGACCTGAAAAACTCTCATGGTTCATAGGGCATAGGGCAGATTACATGAAACTATCTTGCTTGGAGAGTGGATAGTCATAGATTAAAGTACACCTCTGGTCCTTCCTTATCATCTTTGGATGCAAGATCTAAATGGTAAAAACTGTTTCCAAGTGCCTTAATTAGATCCTAGAGTTAACTCTTCCAATGTATGTCGTACAAAATTAGCAGGACACAACAAAGCAAATGCGTACTTTCCAATTTCCTGGACACCTTGAGGGAATGGGTCACTGGGCCTGAGGGCTCAAGACCGGTGTCTCAGGAACACCAAGGTCTCTAGAAACATAGTCCACAAAGCCAAAGCTACATCCCATTTCATGAGGTCTTCAAGTTGGCGAGTGGCCTTAAGGGGCACAACTGTTAATCTCTCCCTGTCCAGAAGAAAGAAGAGTGAAGAAAAGCAATGACACATGGAATGACCACTTAGAGATCAGTTTCCAGGACCCTGAGACCAGGAGAACTACACAGTGTCCAGATAAGACAACCAACTGCTCGGAAAGGAATTCTATTACAAGGGAGTGAATAGAGTGAGAGGAAAACTTGGAACAAAACTCGAAATCTTTAAAATAAAAATAAAACACAAAGGTTCAAGCTTCCTGATCAGCTAGAGATTGGTGGAGCTCCCAACAGGATGGTCCTTAGTGACCCGTTGGGTCTGGAAATCAACTCACTCAGTGACTCAATTTTCAGCCCAAATAACAAGTCTCTAGGGGAAACCATAACAATAGGTCAGAATGCAAACCTTAGAATAAGCAACCATTTGAGATCAAAAGGGACTTCTTTATATGAAACAATTTCAGAAAGGTTAAGAAAGAAGGTGGAGTAGAAAGGGAGAATTGATTACAAGCATCTAAATATAACCTCTTCCCTGGGGGATGGACTACAGAAAAGTGGGTGAAGGGAGATGTCGGACAGTGTAAGATATGACAAAATAATAATAACTTATAAATTATCAAGGGCTCATGAGGGAGGAGGGAGCGGAGGGGGGGGGAATGAGAAGCTGGTACCAAGGACTCAAGCAGAAAGCAAATGTTTTGAGAATGATGAGGGCAACAAATACACAAATGTGCTTGACACAATGGATGTAATTATGGATTGTGATGAGTTGTACAAGGCCCCAATAAAATGATTAAAAAGAAGAAGAAAGAATGGAAATAGAGAGAGTGTGATAAATGATGTCATATCGTGAAGATTGAACCAATAACATGAAATTAATACATACATTGTTGATTGAAAAATTGATTTTCTCTGTAAATTTTCACTTTGTTCACATTAAGTTTTAACAGTTTCAGAATCAAACTTATTTGATTGAATGAGTCAAAGTAAAGAAAAGATTAATGAACTTAAAACAATCACAACTTTTTTAAAAATTCAAAAAAGGATTTTTTAAAAATGAATTGCTCATCAATGATTTTGGGGGCAGCTGCAAGAGGCGTAGTGTATGTGTAATTGACACTTCCCCAAAGAAAAGGAGAAAGGGGAGAAAGAATAAAATACTTACGTATGATGGCTAAATGTGTTCAAACTCTGATAAATTATACGCCCATAGATCTATGTAGCTTAATGACCCCAAACAGAGCAAACGTGGACGAAAGCTACACCAAGGCTGATCGTAATGAAAGTGACTCAAATCCAGTGATAAAGGAAAGTCTTTCAAGCAACCAGAGAAAAAGAGACCTGTTATATACAGAGGAACAAAGATGAAGAATGGCAGATTTCTCTTTGGACTTGATACAAGTAAGACATTAGTAAAACAATAACTTTGAAGCGCGGAAATAAAAAAAAAGAAGCTAACCTAAGATTCTATATCTAGTAAAACTAATTTTCAAAACTAAAGACTATTTCAGACATTCAATAGATGAAAGAATTCATCACCAGCAAAACCACATTACGCAATGCTGAAGGGAAGTTATTCAGACGGAAAGACAATGCCGCCAGATGGAAATATACATCTCTACAGAGCAACAAAGAGCACCCAAAATGCTAAGTATGAGCGTAAATGGGTGGTTTTACCCATTATTCAAATATGTCTAAAATGCAGTTGTTTAACAAAAAGAATAACAATGTAGTGAGAGGTCTATAATATATATGATAATAAAACATATGATAAAAAGGAAGGGAGAAGGGGAAGCATAATATTCTAATGCTCTTATACTATATGTAACGTGATACTTGAAGGTAAACTCTGATAAGTTAAAGAGGTTCACTCTATCAGCCACTAAAATAACAAGCTGAGGAGTTGTAGCTAAGAAATCAACAAAGGATACAAAATGCAATTATAATGAATATTCAGTTAATCCAAAAAAAGGCAGAAAGTGAAGAAAGAGATGGGACGCATAGAAAACAAAGACAAAAATGGTACGCTTAAATCTAACTCTATCAACAACAATAATGATGAGTTTAAACACAACAATTATGAAGATAGAGCAGGACTATGCAGAATCTTGCTCTGTGGTATACAGGGTCAGAACTAATTGGACTGCACCTAACAACAAAAACAATACATCTTTAATCATGTTACAATCAAAAGATCTATGCAGAGATTATCAGATTGGATTAAAAATATATAACTTTATGCAGCCTACAAGCAACCCAGATTAAATATAAAGATAAAAGGTAAAGGATGTTCAAGGTGATAGCATACACACACTACAAAAGAAAACTGGAACAGCTCTCTAGATGCAATTATTGGTATCTATGAGTCCATAGTTTTTAAATAAGAACACAGGAAACCAAAGACTTGGAGAAGAAACTGGTCCACAGGACTAATAGTCTGCACAAACTATTGAGACCAGAAGAACTACATGGTGCCCGGCTAGCACTCTTTTTAAAAAAAACAAACCATTGTATTGGGGACTCTTACAGCTCTCATAACATTTGATACACCAATTGTATCAAGCGTATTTGTGCATATGTTGCCATCATCATCATATTCTAAACATTTACTTTCTATATGAGCCCTTGGGACTGTAACTCTTTTTTAAAAAAATCACTTTATTGGGGGCTCGTACAACTCTTATCACAAACTTACATCCATTGTGTCAAGTACATTTGTCCATTTGCTGCCCTCATCATTCTCAAAACATTTGCTTTCTACTTGAGCCCTTGGTATCAGTTCCTCCTTTCCCCTCCCTCGCCACTCCCCTTCCCTCATGAATCCTTGATAATTTATAAATTGTTATTATTTTGTCATGCCTTACACTGTCCAACATCTTCCTTCACCCACTTTTCTGTTGTCCATCCTCCAGGAAGGGGTTATATATAGACCCTTGTGATCTGTTCTGCCTTTTTCCCCACCTTCCCTCCACCCTCCCCATATCGCCACTCTCACCAGTGGTCCTGAAGGGATCATCTTTCCTGGATTCCCTGTGTTCCCAGCTCCCATCTGTAACAGTGCACATCCTCTTGTCTCTGGCTAGTGCTCTTGACCATTCTGAGGAGGAACATAAAGGTGAGTCCGATTAAATGGGAACACAGTTTGGAACAGAATTCCAACTAAGAAAGAGGACCTGATGCAGAGGGCTTAAGTGGAGACAAATGCTTTGAGAGTGATTAGGGCAAAGAATGTTCAGAGGTGCTTTATACAACTGATGTATGTATATGTGTGGATTGAGATAAGAGTTGTATGAGCCCCTAATAAAATGTAAAAAAAAAGAAGTCTAGACTTCCTAGACCAATTGAGAACTTCCCAAGATTATTGCCTCAAGATACTCTTTAAACCTCAAACTGAAACTCTCTGAGGTCAGTTGTAGCTAAATAACGGATTGGGTCATAAAATGAGGAATATCACACATGGGGATGATGCATATATTCAAGGAACAGGGTTCAGAAGAAGGAAGGAAAAGGAGGAGCAGAGATGGGGGATTACAGTGGGAGAAAGTGGGCTGAGTGGCGTTGCCCAGAAGAAAATGTAACTAATGAGATGAAACAAAATATATGTGAACACTAAAGAAATAAAGAACACAACACAAACAGAAATATACACACCTGTATTGATTAGAGCAATTTTGAGTATCAAAAAGTAGAAACAACCAAAAACTCCAATGATAGAGGAATGGATAAATAAACTTGACATTCATACAATGGAATATTATGCATCAATCGCGAACAATGCTGACTGTGCCAAACACTGCAAGACATGGACCAAGCAGTTGTTGTTAGGGACCATTGTGTCTGCTCCGACCCATAGTGACCCTATCCACTACAGGATGAAACACTGCACTGTCCTGCACCATCCTCACAATTGCTTCTGCTGTGTCGATCCATCTTGGGGAGGGCCTTTCTTTTTTTCACTGCCCCTCCCCTTTACCAAACATGATGTCTTTCTCCCAGGACTGGTCTCCCCTGACAATATGTCAAAGTATGTGAGACAAAGTCTCGCCGTCCTTGCCTCTCAGGAGCACTCTGGCCTTCCTTCTTCTGAGACAGATCGGTTTGTCCTGTGAGCAGTGCGGGGCACTTTCTATGTTCTTCCCCAGCGCCACCATCAAATGCATTGATTCTTCCCCAGCCTTTCTTCTTCGATCCCACGTTCACATCCATATGGGGCCATAGGGAATACTGTAGCTTGGGTCACATGCACTTTAGTCCTGAAGGTAACATCCTTCCATGTCAATACTCTAAAGACGTCTTGTGCAGTGGATTTGTGTAATTAGGTCTCTGCCTGCTGCTTCCGTGAGCAGTGACTGTGGGTCCAAGGAAAACAAAATCCATGACATCTTCAATGTTTCCTCCACTCATCATAATGCTACCTATGGGTCCAGCTATGAGGATTTGGGTCTTCTTTACATTGAGTGGTGATCTATACTGAAGGCTGCAATCTTTGATCTGCATCAGCAAGGGCTTTAAGTCTTCCTTGCTTTCAGCAAGCAAGATAGCATCCACTGTATACCTCGTTGTTAATAAGCCTTCCTCCAATCCCGATGCGAAATCATTCTTCTTCATATAAGCCAACTTCTCTTATGATTTACTCATCAAACAGATTCTACAAGTATGATGAGTGGATATGTCGTGTTCCCTTGTTCCCTTATTGGCATAATTGCCTCTGGAAGCATGTACAAATTCCTCCTGAGCGCAATGAAGAACAGTGGACAATGAATGTAGTGGGCAAAACTAGAGAAGATTTTGCCTAGCAAACAGACGACCTTATGAAGATAAATAACTGATGACACCGTTATTATAAGGAAAAACGAAGAGAAAGGAAAGTGGTTTTCACACCAAAGGCTAAAGCTTTGAAGACAAGAGGAGGTGAGGGATGGAGGCAGGGGCAGGAGAGAGCAGGAAGAAGGAGTAACAGAAAATTTTAGAGAGAAGTAAGGTTTAGGGGGCGCACATGATGGTTGGGGGTGGTTGAATTGATATTATCACTGGTTTCATTCAATCAGACGGACTGTGAAACTACACTGCGTGTTTTTCTTTTCAAAAAAAGTATCAAGTTAATTTTTTTAAAAGAGTGATAGCTCACAGCTTAATCTCTCCAGATTCCTCACCCTCATATCTAAACATTGGTCTGAGTGGCTATAAAAGGAGGGAAAGTAAAGTTGACGTAGACTTGTACTCTTTAGTGATACACAAGTTCATTTCAAACAAATGAAAATAAAAATGTGTGTGTGTTGTTGAATGGAAAACTGATGATCTGATGCTTCAACCGTCACCCAAGCCACAATAGAAAAGTTTTTTTGAAGCCCTAAGGTGGGCAGTGAGCCCTGATGGCACAGTGGTTACAGGCTGGTCTATGCTTCTCAAGGTCCACAGTTCATAACCACCAGGTGCTCCTCAGGAGAAAGAGCAGGCTTCCTACTCCTGTAGATAGTTACAGTCTCTGAAACCCCCAAGGGCAGTTCCACCCTGTCCTCCAGGGTGACCATCACCTTGAGGGCAGTGAGTTTGGTTCTGGGTTTTTTTTTAAGGTGGGGAGGGATGAGGATCATCTACATGAGACCAAATGGTTCACATTGACTACAAAGAAAGGTCAAAAGTCAAGGGGCCAGGGAATCTAGGTCAGGGGAGCTCCCACTTTCTCAGCATGTGAGCTACTTATAAAGTGATCAAGTCAAAATGAGCTCCCAACCACAAACATGAAAAAGGTACATTTATTTTATTTATTACATTTATTCATAAATGCATCGAGAATTCTTTATATGTACAATATATGTTTGTGTACCTTACATAACTGCATGAGTCCATATTGCACAACACAATACAATTAACTATGTATACTTTTTGTCATTACCTGAGTTTACTCTGATGACTTGCACTGAGTGGAATGAGCCAGGGATGCATAGTCCAGACAGTAGCTGCTGACAGCCAGCCTCAAGCACACTTCCAAGTGATCGTCAGTCATGATGGAACGGGACTCGGACTTACTGACCTTTATGTGGAAAAAGGCTGACTCATATGAATAAGTAGAGCTGAATAATGCTGTCAAGGAGGTAGTAAATTTTCTCGTGTTTGGGTACTTTCTCTGTGTAAGTTCCAGAACTGTTCATACACTCTGGACTTCAGCTGAATGTCAGCTTGTAGTGTCAAAATCTCCCATTTCATATGAAAGTGATATGTTTTTGTCTTCTTACTTGGTCCAGCTCCTCCACTCATCTTAATACCCTTTCTTACATTTAAGAGGAAAAAAAAACAAGGTCTAAAAATTGGCGCTAACTTAGCTTGTCAGTTTTGCTGTACTTAGTGTAGTTGTTAGCTCATGCATTTGACACCCAAGATTGTGTTGGATTGGCTGCACTGCATATCAATTAAGTGACGGGATTGATGATAGGCTTACGTCTATTTTTTAAATGTCATGCGATCTACCCACACTACATTTGTGATCCACTAGTAGATCGCGATTGAGGTATTGAGCACCCCTGATCTAGATTATTGGCAATAGAACAACCAGATCACTGTGACAAAATGTGAGGAAATGGTTAAGAGGGAACCTAATTTGCTAGGTAAAGGTTCACCAAACACACAATACAATATTTTAATTAAAAATCATTTTATTGGGGGCTTGTACAACTCTTATCACAATCCATACATACAGTGTTTTAATTTTTTAAAATCACTTTCTTGGGGGCTCATGCAACTCATTACAATCTATGCATACATCAATTGTGTAAACCACAATTTTTTAAAGAGAGAACGGGACTGCCTGTCATAGATTTCAGAGCAAAAGATATCACCAAAATATAGAAAGTACCTTCATAATTATAAAGGAATTAATTAATCAATGAAAGATAGCAATACTAAAGACCTTTGCTATGTATTAGTCAGAACTAAGTTCCTCACAATTCACTGCAGATGCTCTAATTCAACAAGGGTTTCAATGGCGGCTGCTTGACAAATCCGGTGCAAAGTGTATACTCTGCCTTCTTAACAGTCCTATATGACTTTACAGGTCCATTGTTAGGGTCGACATTTATATATGAAAATACTGACCAGGCCCATTGTTATGGTCCACATTTATATATGGAAATACTGGGCCAGGGAGCCTAAGGAATTTGATGAAGATCATCTGAGGTTGAGCTGATGAATGGAATCTAAACTCTTCTGGCTAAATGCAAATTTCATCTAGCTAGCTAGCTAGATCTCATTTCACTCTCCATGTCATTGACCATACTCCATGATCTTGTAGATCGGGCTTGCCAGAAGCTAGAGCCACACCTGAGTCCCTTCTGCATGGGAAAAGATTTGGTGTCTATTTCTCTGGCCAATGACATGTTTTGAAACACACTGACATGTGTAAGGCCAGCCTTCTGAAAGGGCCCTGCACCTTATAATCATCATAAAGATGAGCAGGAGGAGGATATAATTTCATGGAATATTACAGTTTAAAGTGGTTAGCCAGATACAATACAAAAAGTAATCTTTGTCATCATCCCCTGCTTGCAAGGTGTTACCAGCATCCTCACCTCCATTTGACAAATGGAAAAACAAAGCATTTTTAACTATTTTCCAAAAGAAGAGCAGCAGCACAGAGCTGAAAGGGGTAGAGCCATACCTGTCTGATACCAAACCGTAGGATCTAACTCACCCTGTCATCAGTCACAGATGGTTTGCAAGGAGACTGGTGTGATCAAAACCCAAGCTGGTTTTTTCAGAGGCACAGAGTAGGGACCAACTCATGGCAATCCCCTGCAGACGGAAGCACAGCCCACACTGGGTATTAGCCTCACAGTTGTTACATTTTGAGCCCATTGTTGCAGTCACTGTGGCAAGGGCTGCCCCTCAAATTAAAAACGGGACCCCTCCTTTTGGATCCCCTGGTTTTCCCTTTGGCCCTGTGGATAGCCCGGGTCAAGAGATGGATTGACCCAGTGGCTGCAACAGCGGGCTCAAACGTAAGAACCATTGTCAGGATGGTACCGGATTGGTGTTTCATTCTGTCGTGCAAAGGATCATGCTACGTCGGAACCCCCTCAATGGTCCCTCCCAACAGCAACATGTAACTCTGCTCCTGAACAGGTTTGTCAATCAGCCCAATCTGTGTCTGCTACAGGCAAATGATCCAGACTTGGAAACTGGGTTGGCCTCCTTATTTTTCTTTCTTTTTCTCTAAAGATCCATAAAACAAAGGCCACAGCTGATATCAGGGGCTCAAGTGGGAAGAGAATGCTTTGAAAACGATGATGGCGGCATATATGCAAACGTGCTTGACACCCTGGAGGAATGTACGGATTGTGATAAGAGATGTAAGAGGCCCCGATAAAAGTATTTTAAAAAAATCAAAACACCACAATTGCACTTTATGAAACCAAATAAGTGGTAAAACTAAAGAGAACTTGAAAATTTAAAAGTTGTCAACTCTCAATCCCAAACCCTCTTCATTGCAAAGAAACCCCAAAACATGTCTTTTGTTTGCAAGGATTGTTTTGCCTGCCCTGAGCCCTTATTTCCTTCCAAGGAGAGTAAGAAAAGAGGCCACGTACACAAAATCCGTAATGATAGAAGGCAATTTTTGTTCAGGGAAGCTTGTTCACACCAAACTGAAATCATTTCAAGAGGCTTCCCGACTTCATCTTCCTCTGCCCCTACCTCCCACACCCTCTCAAGACTTTTGTTGCTGTCTTCTGTCTAAGAAGAACCCTGCTGGAAATGAATCGGGGGCTTGCTGATTGCTTCAGATCTCGGAGCCAGGAAACTCTCAAGCTTGAACTCACAGAAGTTCCACTGACAGATCAAGTGTGGGTGACTCACCTCGCTGCTTGGTGTTACTCACAAAGCGCTACCAAACAGCCTGGCTAGCTCTCCTTTGGCCCCACAGGCTCCTCTGGGTTTTGGGGGACATTTCCTTTAAGAGACTCAAATACTTTTGCCAAGAAATCAGTCGAAGAGTCAGTATGTCTCAAAAAGTAATGGACACTTCTTTCTGAAACAAAGTCAGACACTCAATAGTTTTAATATCAAATGAACAAACCACTTAAATGCTTTAACGTGCACCTAAATGCTTACCCATGAAGTGTTTTGACCTAAATGAAAGATTGGAAGCATAAGGCAGTACAAACCTGAATTTACAATCAAGCTCCCAAGACTCACAGGCTATTGCACACGGAGTAAGAATTGAGCTAATAATTGATACAGGTAACGCTTCTAATCTCATTAAATCACTTTCATGTGCAAAAAATAGCTGGTTGTATGCATTGGGATCCAAATAAAATTCACACATTACATTGGGGGGAAAAATAATAATAAAATAAATTTAAAAAATGTAAGTGGGTGGTTACTGTAGACTACCGGTGGAAGGTAGCCTAGCTCTGGGGATCATTTGCAGCAGATCATCAGGAAGGCTGCACCCCAAGCGATGACGACATCCGGTTGCTATGTGCTGTGGAGTGGAGTCTTACCCATAGCAACCCTATAGGACAAAGCAGAGCTGCTCTATGGGGTAGCCAAGGTGGTAATCTTGACCGTGGCAGATTACCCAGGTGTCTGCAAAGTGGGTAACCCCAGCCCCGTGCCTCCGCCTGCAGCAGTAGCCAGAACAAATCTTTCTAGGGATGGCTGAGCCAGCGATTAGATTTCTGTAGCATGAACTAACTAGCACGGAGATCACTGAGCGTTTGTGTTAAAGTTACAGTCTCTCCTCAGATTCAAACATACTTTTCATGCGTTCACCTTCTGTATTCTCACACTGTATTACTTATTGATGTTGCCACCTCGGCTTATCTTATCGCACCCCATCTTACCTTTCCTTACTTTATCTCAGCCTCCTGCAAGTCATTACTCTCCTATTAAGACGGCGTCAGAACAAAAAGGCTTTTGTTCTTAACCCAAACCCTTGTGAAGTCCGCTTCCAATGCTCTGTCATAACACAGATTCCTTAGTTCTCTTTCCTTTCGGAGTTGAGCGTTTATGCAGAGGTGAAAAGCAAAACAGCGGAACATGTGGTTGAGCGTGAGCAGAGACACGTGTGCACTCAGACCCGTCCCCAGAGCAATTACAAAGCGTGCTGCCGTCAATAGCACGGAAAGCGGGGAGCTCGTGCCTTTTGTTGAAGCAGGTGCTGGGGAACAAGGAGACATCAGCCAGATTCAAGGCTTCGTGTGAAGCTCTGGCTTCACTCATCGCGCGTTGTTGAGCACCGGGAGCAGAAATGTGGCAGATAATGCGTACAAAATCCTCCTAAGCGATCTGGGTCCAGAAACTAATCCAGGCAAGTATGGCTTGTGTCTCCAGTTTTCTAAGGCGCATTTCGTTGGCATTTAATTAGTGAATGACTGGAATCTGCACATTGAATTGAAGAAGAAAAGCCTTCATGTTTTAGTTCCTGAAAAGTCTTGGAGCAGTCCAGGGAAGATATTGGATTGCTCACAGCAACCTGATAGCATTAGGTGGGGTTCTCTCAATTCTAACCAGGCCTCCCGACGCACTACAACTGAGCAGATGGGCCTGGCATTCAAATGAGAGGCTTCTGTTGGTAAACAGATGTGAGAATCATAAAAACAAACCAAACTCACTGCCATCGAGTTGGCTGCCACTCATAGAGGCCCTGTAGGACAGAGAAATGCACCTTATGCTTCCCCAGACTGAAAATCTTTACTGAAGTAGAAAGCCTCATCTTGCTCTGGTGGACAGCTGGTGGTTTCGAACCGCTGACCTTGTGGTTAGCAAACCAGTCTGTAACTCACTATGCCAGGAGACAGGAATTGGATGGTTACTTCAAGCTCTTGGTGGGAAGTATGGCGACAGGTGTATGATGGGAAGGGTTGGGAGAATGGTGCTCTTTCGCCTTAAGCTTTAAATCTGCCGCAGAGGGCGCTCTTCCACACGACAAGTGGTTCCGTTCAACATTCTGGTGAGTCTTCCTGTGCGTATTCTGTCCCAGTGTCTGTCCATTGAGAGTACGGGTGGGTGGGGTGGGGTGGGGGGCAGGGGGAAAGGACGTCCAGCTAACTAAATTTATGAAACGCCTACTCAGTGCCAAGCAGAGTACTGGGTTGTCAGGATGGTGACTTGGAAGGGCTGAGGAAAGAGAAGGCAGCAGAGATGATGGGGTGAGTTGACAGATGAGAGTTTCTTATGCTTCAGTCCTTGCCTTGCAACTTTCCTTTTCAGCCCTTTTTTTTTTTTTTTTTTTTTGGCTTTCCTCCTTTTTCTTACTCATCTGGAATTAGACTGCCACATCTGCCTCAGACGCTGCCTTGACTTACCCTGGTTAGATGAGGAGAAAAGCGTCATGAACAGCTCCGCCAACTTGGTCTCACTTGCCCACCGGGAGTGAGAGGAAATGTCCCAGCGGCAAAAGGGGATGTTTCCTGAGCAATGAGAAAGGAAGCCGAGGTGGGGGACACAACCCCAGTGACCTGAGGGCTCCTGCTTGATGGAAGACCTGCTTTTCACTCCTAGATTGCCAACTTCCAGGCCAGGAGATGCTTGGCAGGAGGGGTGGGGGAGCTAATATATATATATATCTCCAACAGGGCTTCAAAATAGAATGAAAGAGAAAAGATCATGGAATTTTTGCATGAAATTTGAAAGCATATATATATATATAGTAAATAACAAATAAGGGCACTGAATAAATGTGCTTTAAATAGTCCTGAAGAAAGTAGCTTTTGAGAAAAAACTAATTGCTAGAGATTGTTTTATACAAGATTGATTACAGAGAAACTGCAAAGTAGTGATTAAGATGTCTATATATATATATATATCATATAGGTAAAATTCCATGCAGAGCATGTTTTGATTTCATGCCCATACACCTTAAACACAATCACTACCCATCTGTCAGTGGGCCTTGCATAGTCCTATGCTCTTGAACATGTTTCTCTGGAGATTCCAGAGGAAGACAAACTAGGAAGAAAGACTTGGTCATCTACTTCCAACAATCAGCCAATGAGAATCCTATAGTCCCTTTGGCAACTGGGACATGGTGTAGACTGGGCAACATTTTTGTTGCCATGGGCAGTCACTCTGTGTGTGTGTGTGTTCGTGTTTGGGTGTTTTTCTTCATACCCTCTCCCTTACTTGGTGTAGTAGTGAGAGTGCAGGCTCTGGGTCTAAGTCACTTTGGTTTAAATCCGCATGTTGCAACTTATTAGCCAAGTGACCTCGGACAAGTCTTGAAAATAGTCTGTGTGTCTCACTCCTTCATCTACAACACAGGAATGACAGTACCATCCTCCTAAGAATTTTGAGGATGAGGCGAGATTGTGTGCAAACGTGTAGCACACTCCCTGGAGTGGACCAAGTAAGTGCTCGTTGTATTTAGACTATTTTTAGACATATTAATCACTACTTTGCAGTTTCTCTATAATCAATCTTGTAAAAAATAATCTCTAGCAATCAGTTTTTTCTCAAAAGCTACTTTCTTCGGGACTATTTAAAGCACATTTATTCAGCGCCCTTATTTGTTATTTACCATGATCGGTTCTTTCTTAGGGTGCAAAGAAATCATTCCATTGAAAAGGCGGCCCCTGAACTGATTCACCGGTTTCTGTGTCTCCCTGGCTTTTTAGACAAGGTGAACCGCAGCTAACACACAGCTCACAGCAGGTGATGCCAGTGGCCGGGCTGTTGGGATCTGCAGATCAGGAGAGAGGGGTACGATGCACGAGGAGACTGGGCATGGAATGCCCAGGGCTGCACAGGGAGTGGGGGTTTGTAACTCGAAGGCCACACTTTTTCATCACCCTAACACACACCCTCCCATCAGCCGCCCACAGTTTCCATTTTCTGAAATGTCACATTGTAAAACAATAATAATAAAAGACTGATTTCTGTCCTGTTTTGTAAAGCACTGTTTACCATGGTGATAATGTTTCCTACATATCAAGTGGCATGGGGAAAAGCAACCAGAAGACAGGAGACAATCTCAAGCATGCATAATGGGGTGGCTGACATGGAAAACCAGTGATCTCTCATCCCCATTGTGCTGACATTACATAAATATGCAAGTCCAAGTCGGTGGAATTGTTGGCAAATGGTTCTTAATTATTTCAAGTTACCATTGCAGTATAAAACCCAACATGTCCAGGTAGGTTTTGGGAAGGCCTTGTCCATTTGTGTCTTTCAGCTAACAGTGGTTGTTGGAACTGAACCAAAATATCTAGGAGCTTTTGGGATGCTCCTGGATTTCTGTCTTCAAATTGAGAGTAAAATATACACAACTTGGACACAAATCAGATGTGGTGAAATCTATTACTACAGGATGTCAGGCTTCAAAGAGATTGTAGAAGTGACACCGTTTAGAAACCTCTCCACTTGTCTCTTCCATTTTTACAGGTGAGGAAACAGATTCAGAGAGATTATTTACTCCACTTTCCTAAATTATCTAATTTTATAATAATAATTATTCCAGAACGACACCCAAACTAGACTCCAAATCTACAGATACAGCTGTTTTACTAGATTTATAAACCCAACTCAATTAAAAATAACAATTGCATGACCAATAGCATCACTTAAAAAAGGTCACTTGAATGTTGTATTTTATTCGCCAAGATATGTATCTGTGTGTGTATGTGTATATTTTTTTACCTATAGCTCAAAGGTGAGTCCACACACAATTTAAAAAACTGCACATTGTAAAATGAAGTCATCTTTATAGTCATCACTTCATTTTTATAAAACTAAAGACTAGACGAACCACTGTGGTCCACAGACATGTTTCAGATCCCTTCCTAGCAAACATATGCTAAATGTACCTGGAGAGCATTTGCATAGTTACTCACTGCGTTTTTAAAGCCCATTCAAACATTTATCAACCTTCCAAAATTATACCTATAATTTCCTGACCATCTTACATTTGGTATCAATTCTCCAAGAAGTAGAATTTTAGTTTTTATGTAGATCTTACAATTCTAGAGATCATATTCGGACCCCTTGTGATAGCTTTGGTACATTAGAGAAACAAATCCACAGAAACTCACATGTATAAGAGAGAGTTTTATATAAAGGGTAAGTGCAAATCAAGAAAACATCCCAACCCAGTGCGGCCCAAGCCCACAAGTCCAACAATAGCCCATATGTCCGACACCAGTCCACAAAGTCCTCCTCTATCTCACAAAACACACGCCATGATGCCAACTGCAGGAGAAAAGTTGAATCAGTGAACGTGTCAGCATCTCAGCGCTGGTAGGGGTCTCCACACGGGTGCTCTAGCACCCAGGGCTGCATCAGGGTAGGTCCATGTGGCTTCTGCCCAGAGATGTCTTGTAAGGAAGCAGGGAACTGGCTAAGGCAGCTGCACCCTGGTCCAACCATCAGAAAGCAAGAGAGGCAAGAACTAGAAAGGCGAGGCTCACCGAGCCATTTAGCTCTCTGCCCTTCAATTAACCCCACATATGTTTATTGACCAGGTTGGCATAATAAAACATTGACTATCTCACCCCTTGATTTTTGTGTTTCTGCTAATATTAGGGTGGTTAATGGCACCACAGTAATTGACAATAATGTCCCTGACAACCAAAACAAACAAACAAAAACACCAGCAAACCCTTTGTTGTCCAGTTGGTTCCAACTCAGCAATGTAATAAGCAGAGTAGAACTTGTAGGTAGGGTTTCTAAGACTCTATACATCTCTAGAGGAGCAGACTGTCCCAGTTTTCTACTGCACACGGCCATCTTTTTTCTTTTCTTTTTAAAATCATTTTATTGGGGCTCATACAACTCTTATCATAATCCATACATACATCCATTGTGTCAAACACATTTGTACATTTGTTGTCATCATCATTCTCAAAACATTTGTTTTCCACTTGAGTGCTTGGTATCAGCTCCTCATTTTCCCCTCCCTCCCTGATTCCCCCTCCCTCATGAACCCTTGATAATTTACAAATTATTATTATTTTGTCATATCTTGCACTGTCCTATGTCTCCCTTCACCCACCTTTCTGTTGTCCGTCCCCCATGGAGAGGATTATATATAGATCTTTGCAATTGGTTACCCCTTTCCACACCACCCTCCCAGTATCGCAACTATCAGCACTGGTCCTGAAGGGGTCATCTCTCCTGGATTCCCTGTGTTCCCAGTTCCTATCTGTACCAATGTACATCCTCTGGTCTAGCCAGATTTGTAAGGTAGAACTGTAAGGTAGATCATGATAGTGGGGGAAGAGGTGGCATTTAGGAACTAGAGGAAAGTTGTACATTTCATCATTGCTATACTGCACCCTGACTGGCTCATCTCCTCCCTGAGACTCTTCTGTAAGGTGATGTCCTTTTGCCTACAGATGGGTCTTGGGTCCCCACTCTGCACTCCCCCTCATTCACAATGATTTGATATTTTGTTCTTTGATGCCTGATACCTGATCCCTTCAACACCTCGTGATCACACAGGCTGGTGTGCTTCTTCCATGTGGGCTTTGTTTCTTCTGAGCTAGATGGCCACTTTTTTACTTTCAAGTCTTTAAGACCCTATATGCTATATCATTTGATAGCTGGGCACCATCAGCTTTCTTCACCACATTTGCTTATGCAGCTGCTTGTCTTCAGTGGTCGTATTGGGGAGGTGAGCACACAATATGATTTTTTGTTCTTTAATGCCTGGTAACTGATCCCTTCAGCACCTTGTGATTACGCAGGCTTGTGTGTTTCTTCCATTTGGGCTTTGTTGCTTCTGAGCTAGATGTTCGGTTGTTTACTTTCAAGTCTTTAAGACCCTATATGCTATAGTATTTGATAGCCAGGCTCCATCAGCTTTCTTCACCACATTTGCTTATGCACCCACTGTGTCTTCAGGGATCAGGAAGGTGAGCATCATGGAATGTCAGTCTAATAGGACAAAGTATCCTTGCATTGTGGGAGTACTTGAGTGGAAGCCCAATGTCCATCTGCTACCTTAATACTAGACCTATACATATATGCACATAGGTCTATTTCCCCATCCTCATATATAAATATATTTACATATGCACATGCCTTTATTTAGACCTCTATAAATGCCCTTTGCCTCCTAGCTCTTTCCTCTATTTCCTTTGACTTTCCTCTTGTCCCACTATCAGGCTCAGCCTTCATTTGGTTTTCAGTAATTCCTCTTCGTTACATTACCCTTGATCATGCCCTACCAGACCCACTACACCCTCCTCACCACCGATTTGGATCACTTGTTGTTCCCTTGTCCCTGGGTTTGTTAACACCACTACCTTTCCCCCCTCCTCCCTCTCTCCCATGTCCCCCCGGAACTGTCAGTCCCATTGTTTTCTCCTCCAGATTATTCATTCAGCCTATCTTATGTAGACAGACCTGCAGAGATAATAACATGCACAACAATGAGACAGAGAAAAACAAAGCAACAAAACAAAACAACAACACCAAAAAGCCAATGACAGAAAACAACAACAAACCAACAACAACAAAAAAGAAAAGCCTATAGTTAGTTCAAGGACTGATTGTTGGCTGTTAGGAGTGTTTTCGGGTCAAGTCTGATGGGGTGCCAAGCCCATGGCCCCAAAGTATTCCCTGGGGACTTCATTGTTTTGTTCCCCTTGCTGCTCTGTTGTACACCCTTAGTGTTTTGCTTCGGTGTGGTGGGATCAGTTTGGGTGCAATTCCCACATTGTATCTCCAGTTTGGGCCCCTGTAGGGCTATGGGTCTGTGAGGAATGTCATGTCTCAGTGGGACCGACCCTATGGTCTTCTCTGTTGATTGGCTGCTCTGAGTTGGAATATCGTCCTCAAGGCTTGGTGGGTCAGGTTGTGCTCCACTCTTTCTTCCTCTCCCTTCATTTGCTCCCATGTGCTCTGATCAGACATGGCCCTTTCCCAGAGCTGTAGCTTCAGTGCTGTCCTCTGAAATAAATTCTTCTGGGGGGAGGGACAAGAGAGCCACCTCTTTTCTTTGAAGCACCCATCTATGGGTTAGCAACTGTGGTAGTTACATAATTTCCTGTCAACTTGGGAAGGGGTGGAGTCTAGTCTGCAAATCAAATCAGAGTTGAGGAGGCCTATGTATGCTCCTAGCCTTCTTCTGAGGGATTCTGGGAACTCCTTTCTTCTTCCCTGGAGGAAGGACACACCAACTCTCTCTCTGCTTGTCTCCCTATGAGACATTCCTGTTGACAAGCCACATGGACCTACATGCTGATGGAGCCAGAGCCCTGGTGCTGAAGGAACCATGTGGAGACCCACACCAGCACTGTGATGTTGACCCCACCACTGGATCCACAAGACTTTCCACCCACTGACCTGTGATCTTCCTGCATTCGGCATCATTGCATGTGTTTTGTGAGTCTAAGGAGGAATTTATAGATTGGTATTGGACATATGGACTGATATCGGACTTATGGACTTGATCTGGACTGAGCTGGGATGTTTTCTCAATATTCAATTGCTCTTGTATATAAAGTTCTTTCTTATATACATATGAGTGTCGATGAATTTGTTTCTCTAGTCAATCCGGATTAACACAGCATCTGAGCACTTCACCGCTGGGCCACCAGGGTTCCTGAGGTCCCCTGCAACACAGTTCATAGTTCTGTTTGTCTAAGTCTCCCTAAACCTCATTCCCACAGCACAGGGCTGTCCTTCCACCCTATCCATTTCACGTATTTCTTTTCTTTCCTTTAAACCCATTTGAAGGTTTTTACTAGTGCCTAAATCAGTTTACCTTTTCATCTAGTGCATTTTCTAAGGTAAATCTATGTCCATTCATCCACACATGTTCATATTTTCACTTACATATAAAAACATATAATGCATATATAGTATATAAAACCAAAACACCCAAATCACTGCCATCCCATCAAGGTCCTGGTAGGTTAAACACCTTCGGGCTGCTAAAAGTAGGGTGGGCCATTCCAACCCCCTGCTCCCATAAAGATTTACTGTCTCAGAAAAGAGCAAGTATACTCTGTTCCATAGGGTTACTAAGGGTTGGGATCAACTCAGGGGCATTTGGTTATGATGATATATATTTATATGTGCACACCTATTAACACACATTCACATCCTCGGTCCTTTGGGGAATCAACTCTTTGATTTAGGGGGGAAAAAGTTAATCCATATTAGCCAACAAGAAGCCATCGAAGGGGAACTGGAGGTCCCGCAGCACCTTCAGGAGCCCCCTTGGCCTCTGCCCACTCACAGGGCGCTCCAGCGGGGGTCCTGTGTCCTACATTTGGATCTGTGTGTGAGTGTGTCTTTTGTGCCTTTTACACTGGACCCTGATAGGTGAAGGAGAAAAAATGGGATGTTTGGGTGTTTCATTTTTCTGTTGTTTGTTTTTCAACCATGAAATTTCCTTGACATCGTTTTTTATACTGCATTTGTTGTTGGTGTTGTTGTTGTTCCTCTAGGGTGCCATGTTCACTTTGATAAGCGATCACTCTCCTGTTTTCATATCGCCCTGCCAAAGAGCACTCACCGGTTATCTGTGATTGCAGGCAATTCGAACTTTAAGTAAGCCTCTCTTTATCAACGACTGTTTTAACAGCTGATTAATTAGTGCTGCAGAGATCCTGGGGAGGCCTTTATCTGAAGAGCGGTTCAACCATTAGCGGGGAAACTTCCTTGTGCACCAGCAGCTCAGATAACAAGGTAAGATAATAGTTCACAATCCTGCCCTGGCTAATACAAACAGCAGCACTCCCTCTTAGCCCAACACAGGGGCCAGGGGGAAATATGCAGCCAAATTCTCAAAATGCCATGGTGTTCAATGGCAGAAACGCTGTGCATGTGTGCGCGTGTGTGCGTGCGTGTGTGTGTATGTGGACATTTTCATGGTAGCATCTTCAAGTAGTACCAGATAGCTCTGAGCTGTTCACAGGAGGAAACCAAGGCCGAATAGCAAGGAGCCTGGAGGGATTTTTGTCCGATTGGATCTTCCAATCCTCGTAGAATTAACCAAATTCACACCAAGCTGTCGGGTCAATTCTGACTGATCGTGACCCTCAAGGACGGGGTAGAAGTGGCTCCGAGAGTTTCCCAGCTGGAATCTTGACAAAGCAGACAACCCTGGCCTTCTCCCGTGGAGAGGCTGGTGGGTTCCAAGCGTTATCGTGTTAGTCTGGGTAGACTAGGAAAACAAATTCATAAACACGGATATGTATCTAAGGGAAAGCTTTATAAACAAGAGGATTGAACATGGAGAAAACATCCCAGCCCAGTCCATAAATTCATATTAAGTCCATAAATCCAAATCAAGTCCATAAATCCGATATTAGCCCATATGTCTGATACCAAGCTATAAAGTCCTCTTCAGACTCACAAAATATATGCAATGACGCTGAATGTAGAAGATCATAGGCCAGTGGGTAGAAAGTCTTTGGGTCCAGTGGGGTTGTAAGCATCTCAGTGCTGGCAGGGGTCTCTCTGTGGCTTCTCTGGCTTCAGAGGTCTGGTTACATCCATGTGGCTTGTCTTCTGCAATGTCTCCCAGGGAGTAGTGGAGAGAGGGAGAGAAGTACCTTCCGCCTCCAAGGAGGAAGTACCAGATTTCCCAGCATTCTCAGGAGAAGGCCATGCTCACACAGAAGTCTCATTGGCTTTATCCAGATTGACAGCCTAGATTCCACCCCTACACTCTTTTTTTTAAAACATTTTATTAGGGGCTCATACAACTCTTATCATAATCCATTCATATACATACATCAATTGTATAAAGCACATCCGCACATTCCCTGCCCCAATCATTCTCAAAGCATTTGCTCTCCACTTAAGCCGTTTGCATTAGGTCCTCTTTTTTTTCCCCTCCCTCCCCCTCCCTCATGTGCCCTTGGTAATTTATACATTGTTATTTTGTCATATCTTGCCCTATCCGGAGTCTCCCTTCCCCCCCTTCTCTGCCGTCCATCTCCCAGGGAGGAGGTCACATGTGGATCCTTGTAATTAGTTCCCCCTTTTCAACCCACTCACCCTCCACTCTCCCAGCATCGCCCCTCACACCCTTGGTCCTGAAGGTATGTATCATCCACCCTGGATTCCCTGTGCCTCCAGCCCCCATATGCACCAGTGTACAACCTCTGCCCTATCCAGTCCTGCAAGGTAGAATTCGGATGATGGTAGTTGGGGAGAGGAAGCATCCAGGATCTGGGGGAAATAATCCTTGAATTGACCCCAGATTAGATGACTCCCACAACTCCCTCGTAGTCAGCAGCTCATTGCTGAACCACTGTTTTATCGGGGCTCATTATGGAACTGAGCAGAGGAAAGTCAACATATCCCCAAAGAACCTAGAACTTTGATTATAAACAAACAAAAAGTGCACCGCCATCCTGTCTATGATGACTCATAGAGAGCCTGGACAGGGAAGAAGTGGCCCTGTGGATTTCTGAGACTGTAACCCGTGAGTGGGAACAGAAAGCCTTGTCTTCCTCCCATGAAGCAGTGGGGGATTTTGAATTGCTGACCTGCGGTGAGCAGCGACACATGTAAGCCAGTACTCTATCGGGGCTCAGGAACTGTGATGGGACACAGACGAGCCTAACTATCACCCACCACCACCAACACCTCGACTATGACTCCTCCCCGCAGCATCTAAGTATAGTAATAGGAGCTAACATTTTTAAAGCACTTTATACATTTTCATATGTTTAACCCTCACCACCCTAGTCATCAAGTTTATTGCCACTAGTGGCCTCTGTCATCCATGTCAGAGTAGAACGGTACTCAGGAGAGTTTGCAATGACAATCATCTTATCAACTAAGTTGCCCAGTCTTGTGGCACGGCCCCCCAGGTGCATGTGAGGCTCAATTCAGGTAATAGCAGAACACTAACCATGGATGTCACCCAGAGACCACTCTATAACGCAGGTACTAGGATTAGTCCCATTGTGGATCAGATGGAAGTGAAACATAGAAAACTGAAGTGACCTGCCCAGGGTCATCTCAGAAGAGTGAAAGAGATGGAGATGTCAAATAATCTCTCAGCTGACAGCCTGCTCCTAACCACTCACCATTTTATGATGGCTTTATTACTCTGACTCTTTACTGAATGCTTAATTGGTGTTGGGCACTTCCTCAGCTGTGCATACTCAGAGATGAGGTGACTTACCTAAGACCAAAGGCTGAGAAAGAGTTGAGTCATAATTAAGCCACATCTTCCCCAACTCTTTCCCTTGCACCATGATGTCTGTCCAGTGTCACGGTTTGAAGAGGGGGCTGCTTGGGAGGAAATGTGATAGAGACACAGGAATGGGGACCTTATACCCCTGGGATTCCCTCAAACGCCCCAGCCCTTGTCCTAAGACATCACTTCCTTGTTGGCCTGGAAGGCTGAAATCCTTCAGGGCGGGGTCTGCTACATGTAGAAACTCACTCTGCATTCTCCCAACATGTATTACATGGAAAAGTACGTATGTGCAGAAATCTGATTTATTTACCTAATTCCCTTTATTGTACTGAGCAACATTTTTTTTCCTTTAGAGCTGAGGATGCAAACTTGGCTAGCTTTTAAATGTAGTTTACAAAGGCTAAGGAAGCTCTCCCATTCAACCATAAACAGATAAAATGAGTTTGCTATGACCATCTGGGACAGGTGTGCATTTACAGACCTGTCTCTCCCATCATTTAATAAGTTGCAGGAGAGAAACAGGGGCCTCAGTTTATTTATGTTTGGGTCCAACTCTTCCTCTCATCCTAGCGTATGGGGTATAGTGGAGGGTCTAGTAGGACCTCCATGCAAATTGTTGTTTTAATTGAAATTACACCACTACAGAAATTAATCAGTCAAGAACACTCCTGAGAGTTGATTAGTAGAAATTATTATTACTCCCAAGAGATGGGATTCATTCAAAAGCTGAGCACAATGGCAAATAGTCAAGGCCACAGTAGGGAAAAACCCAAGGCAGCCTTTTGAGAGGAGTAGAATGAGCCAGGCAAATGTTTAGAACTAATGCTTTATCACATTTAAGAAGAGGCGGTGTGCTATTGGTGCTTAACATTTTTTTCTCTTTTCTATGAATTGTCTATAGGAGTGGGGGGAGCAATGCAGTTCAGTTGCCGATGCTTTTCTGAATAGAAAAAATGGTAAGCAATTCTGAGTAGAAAAACTCCCAAGTCGTTTCTGGAGCGCACGGGGCGGCAAGGCAAACCTTGCCCTCTCAAGTCCTCCACACCTACCTCTGAAAGCCTACACCACGCTTCCTGCTCAATTTCACAAAAGACCCACCTCTGCTCACCTGGTGGTAGATGCCTCAAAGGGACTAATTGACCCCTTAGGACATCCCCCTAAACTTCAATCCCTCACCTGTGAAGGAAATGTCACATCAATTATGGAGGAAGGTTGGCAGGGGATTGGAATTAGGACTGAGAGGCAGGACTTGGGAAACTTGTTCAGTTGCTGCGTAAACATTTATGGAAGTGGACAAGGTCTTTCTGGGGGTGGGGTGGGGGTACAGAGATGAACTTCAAGTGCCCTCCCCTAGCGGAGTCTCCAGTTACAGAATAAATCAAGAAGAGGTAAGGAGCATGTAATACCATTTCAAACCAGGCGGGGCAAGTTCTAGGCAGGCTCTCGGAACCCAGAGAAGCCAATCTGCCCAGGTGATGTTGTATGGTCACTAGCAGTTTTTCTACATGTGGAAACTGAGGCAATGTCAGCCCAAATGAAAACATTGTCCGATCCACAAGAATAAACAAGGTAGCAAGGTGCTGATGAAAGTGTAAGTAGTAGTTATATTAGCATTCATAATGTATACCAAATCAAGAAAGGAAACACAGAGGATTGATTTGTTTGATGTGCTGCATGCAGATGTATATATATATATTTTAATCGTAGAAAATAATATTGGACAAAAGGGGGAAAACATGCTATCAAGCTGAGATTGCAGATCCTGCGTGGAGACAATTGTTTTCATGTGTGCGTTGGCCTGTGACAAAAGTTGAAAACACTTGAACCAAGAGATCCCATTAGCGCTGGTGATTACCGAGTGGTAGCATTATGGGAGCCTTTTATTTTTTTCCCTGTGATTTTCTGTATTTTCCAAATGTTATGGAACAGCATATTGACTTTTATGTTAGCATTTAAAATAAATAAATTATCATAAAAAGGTCCTTGTTCCCAGCCCCAATAATTGCATTCTCAGAGGCCACGGACTTTGGCCAGTCAGTCCCAGCATTCTGCTTCATTAGCTCCATTTGTTCCTGAGGCAAATTTTCCCTTTTGGATGATCCTCTTCCTGGGCACTGACAGTGACTGGAACCAGCCTGGAAAAACCCTGCTTTGTTGTCATGCCTCCCACGCAACTCAAATCCTTACCAGTGAGTGTTTCTGAATTTATTTCTCATAAGATGTTTCTTTCTTCCTTCTGTTTAAAGATTTGACATAATTGAAGGAGCAGATAGGGACTCTACCCTCAGTCCAGATTGTTCCCTGGACGCTAGGCTCACTACCCTCTCCAATGGATGTTCTCACATGAGTCCGTAGAAAGTCTGCCCTGATTCTCTTCTGGAACCCTTCCGGCTGCTGCACACTGGAGACTTAGCAGGACATGCAAGGACAAGATCCCCTGGTCCCCAGAAACTCATTGGACCCAACACTAAAGCTCACGTATGAAAATATCATTGCCAGGTCTGGTTACGTACTCTGAAACAAAGAGAGATTTGCAGAGAGAGAATCGAGTAAGAACCCAGGACTGTCTGTCTGAGGAGAAGGTAATATTTGTGCTGAGAGGTTAGGGAAAAGAGGATGGCTTGGCAGAGCAAGAAAGGGGATGCATTTTCCAAGCAGAGGGAAGAGGATCGGAGAATAGATGCAGAAAGTTGAGAGAGAGAACCTGAACTTACCACGTCAGTTATTGGGGTTATCTCACCAAAGTCTAAATTAAATGCCAGCTATGCTGTTGAATTCAAGGGTTTGGTGCAATTTATGGATTTTTAAAGTTTCTTGAGTGTTTGCAATTTAATAGATGCCCTCCAGTTAATGACCCCTGTGCCGAAATCAGGTAATCTGCTGGCACAGGCAGTCAAACCCTTGGGCTGCTAACCGCAAGGTCTAAGTCCACCAGCGACTTCTCGGGAGGAAGGGAGACTGCCCACCACCATACACATAGATGTACAGCTCCCAACACATCTCATAGGATTTTTATGAATCAGAATCCATCCAGTGGTCGTGAATATGAATGAATGGCTTCAATGTTGAAGGCCACTCTCCCCACCTTCGGCCTATGTTTGTTTTGGTTCCCTGTACCCATTTTAAAAATTATTATTATTATTTTAAGTTTTGTGTGTTTTAACAAAAAATGTGCAGTACTGACTCTGAAATGGGATGACTTTCTGCCATCATCAGGGCTTGAAGGGGGGAGATGGGCATCGTGCCCTGCCCCTCCCCATTGTCTAGAAGCTTCTATTCCGTCTGCCCCCAAAGGACTGCTTCTTTCTGTTAGCCGAGTGTATGTTACTTTCCTGTAGCCCTGAGAGCAGTTTTATAATCTGAAGAATAAACAGGTCACTTGTCAAATTCTCTTTTGTCTGCTCCATTGTGACCTACTAATATTTACACGGCTTTGAGGAAACATGGCAAAAAGAAGGTTGGTGGCCGACATCATCTACTTCCATTGCAGGAAAATGTGATGGTGCCCACCTTCCAGCCGTGGGTAGCAGCACCCCCACCTCAAGGCCACATCCAACCAAAGACAGTGGGGCTGAATGCACAGACATTCACAACTTTGAACCATAGTTGGGGATTCTGTTGAAAGAATGGATGAGACTTTTTTCCCCATCAAAACCTCCTTTCAAAAGCCATTGTTTATGAACGTTTTTCCTCCTGATCCTATCTGGATAGACGTTGAGTCTGCATTTCTAAGAACCCATGGCTTTTAAGATACAAAAGCCATGGTCATGGAGACATGTTTCCTATAGACTGAGCAGATGGCTTTCAAATGTTTCCATTGTACCATTAACCCAGTGCCATCAAGTCAATTCAGGCTAATTTCTACCCTCAATAGGGTTTGCAAGTCTGTGAACTTTGACAGGAGCAGACAGCCTTGAAGAGGTTTGAACTGCTAACCTTTTAAGGAGTTGCCCAATGCCTAATCTACAGTGCCACCACAGTTCATGGCCGTGGCACAGAGGGATCACATAGTGTATTGACCTGTCTTAGCTTCACTTCCCCCTTGGTTTAAACATCTCCAGCTACAGGAACCTTGGGACAGCACACAGCAGCTGGCAACTCTTCCTGCACAAGTGCTGAGCCAAATCCACTTGTCTTTCTCACCCATGACTGTACTGCTGCTCTCCGCAGACAATACTCTACATTGACTGAAATATTATTAATCTAGTATCTTACTGAAACATCGTGAACTCAATTTCTCCAGCTATCTGGTTTGAATTCGTTATTTCATAAACCATTTTCTCTTAGCTGGCAGCAATTTTTCATTAGGAAACACGCACACATTTATACCTTATAAACACACACACATTTATACCTTATAAACACACACACATTTATACCTTGTAACCAAAATTTTCCAAGCATCTTAATGTCTCCATAGTTTCTTCTGGGATAGCAAAATTCCTTTTCATAGAAAACTAACTTTTTCCCTAAACAGATTCTTTTCCCCCTTTCATGATTGCACATTGGGATTTTAGGGAAACTTTATGACTTAATAGAATGTGCTAGAGACAGTCATGGTAACCAGTGATCTCTGTTCCCCAGAGGTTGCATGCCACCGCAGTCCTGCCCCTTTCCAAGGCCCCTTCTTGCTCAGTCCATCTCGAAAGAACCGGTGATTGCTGGTCCAAATAATTGCTGGGCTTATTTGCCAGATTCATTCAGAAATTACTGGTATTGTCCTCTGTAAAATGATATGTCCTATACTCTCTCTCTCTTTTTAGCAAACCAGAATCCTGGATAGAATTTGATCTTCATTCTGGAGAGGAAAGCTGCATTAGATAATAGAAGACCTGCAGAGTTTAAGTAACGGAGGATCAACCTCACAGGTCCCCATCCCGCTCTGCTCCCGGATGGAGGTCCTTGTTCGTGGCTCACGTTAATTTGATAGGGACGGGGTGATAGAATAGGTTGAATCCAAGACCTGGTGCTAAGGGCTTTGCTTCTCCAAAGCCTCGCCTCCCAATTTACCTAAATCTTAGATTAGCATCTTGCAGTGAGAGATGCCATGACTGCTACTTTACACAAGCCATGCACCCTCCCCCACCTGCCTCCAGGAGCCTCCAGGTAGCAATTTGCCACATTCTCTGGGTTTGACCAGGGGTGGGGGGGAGGTGGGGGATTTGCAAGGGGTGTTTTGCTCTCCTGTCCCTTGTTTCCTCTCAGTCTAATTATCTGAGTTTCTAGGTGCTGCTGTGATACATGAAAAAACCCAAAGAGGAAATGCAATATGTCTTCATTGTCTTTTGACATGAGCCCTTGATTAAATATTTCTTACCTGGGCTAAGGTAGCATAGGGTGGAACAAACCATGGGCTACAAGCCAAGAAGAGGTGAGCCTCCATCTCTCTTCCACAGGTAGCAGCGGTGGGACTTTAGTTCAATCAACTCCCATCTCGGAGTCTTGGAGTTCTCATTAATTAAAACAACAGGATAGGTTGAATTATTCCTGAAATTCCTGCTGAGATGAAAAAAATTATTCTGTGACTTTGTTATATATAAGATCATCATAAGAAATAGTGGTTAAAATCAGTATGCCTTTTAATCAATGGTATCTATTGAGGTTTCTTCCATAAATTTTCCCATTTCAAATAGTAAGGCGAGGGAGGGAGGAAGCAAGAATTCAAGTAATACTTTTTAATTAAAACTGTACTTGTTTTCTTTTTTAAGCTGGAAGCATTTCTTAGGAAATATTTTAAACAACCCCATATATTTCATGGCATTTACAACTAAATTTTGTGATTTTCACTAATTTTATGAACATATTTATCATCTTTACATATCTAAAAAATAATGAGACTGGATTTTAAAAGTCACACCCCAAATGTAACATACATCTTGTTCTACACACACACACACACACACACACACTCACTCACTCATACACACGCTCACATATACGCTCACATACACTCACACACACAGTTTGAAGGTTAGCTAGAACTTCATAGATCATGTATTCTTTAAACCCTTGCTTTTTGTCATCTACAGAGAATGCAGGTTAAAAAAAACCAGACAAAAAATGTACAATTAAATTCAGTAGCTAAGTAGTAATAGAATTCCATATTTAAATGGTGCATTAAAGTTCTATAAAGTAGTTTCCTGTGAGTTATTTGATTAGCTTTTCAATTATTATCCTTGCCAAGTACAAAGGAGAAAAACATTATCTCTGTCTTATGAGAAAAGCATTGCTATTAGCGTTCCAGTCCATGTAGCCATGGACTTATTCCAAACGAAGGATGGTGAAGCAAGACTTTGTGATTGGCGGTGGAGGGGGGAGGGATGCAGAGCAAGTTCTCAGGAATACAGTCATCAGGGTGCCTTGAATTTGCTTTTAAATCATTTTATTGGGAGCTCATACAGCTCTGATCACAATCCATGCATCCATCCATTGTGTCAAGCACATTTGTACATTGTTGCCATCATTGTTTTCAAAACATTTTCTTTCTACTTGAGCCCTTGGTATTGGCTCCTCATTTTGCTTCTCTCCCTACCCCACTGTCCCTCCCTCATGAACCCTTGATAATTTATAAATTATTATTTTTTCCTGTCTTACACTGACCGATGTCTCTCTTCACCCACTTTCCTATTAGCCGTCCCCCTGGGTGTGGATTATATGTAGATCATTGTGATCAGTTCCCCCTTTCTCCTCCCACCCTCTGCTTACGCTCCTGGTATCACTCCTCTCATTATTGGTTCAGAAGGCTTTATCTGTCCTGCATTCTTTGTGTTCCCAGCTCTTACCTGTACTCGTGTACATGCCCTGGCCTAGCGGGATTTAGAAGGTAGAATTGGGGTCATTATAGTGGGCAGGGGGTGGGGTGGAGGGCATTAAAGAACTAGAGGAAAGTTGTATGTTTCATCATGCTATACTGCACCCTGACTGGCTTGACTCTTCCTTGTGACCCTTCTGTAAGGGGATGTCCAATTGTCTGCAGATGGGCTTTGGATCTCTACTTCCCGCTCTCCCTCATTCACATTGATATGATTTTTTTGTTGTTGTCCTGGGTCTTTGATGCCTGATACCTGATCCCATCAACACCTCATGATCACACGGGCTAGTGTGCTTCTTCCATGTCGACTTTGTTGCTTCTCAGCTAGATGGTCACTTGTTTATCTTCAAGCCATTGAGACCCCAGACCCTATCTCCTTTGATAGCCAGGCACCATCAGCTTTCTTCACCACATCTGCTTATGCACCTATTTTGTCTTCAGTGATCCTGTTGGGAAGGTGAACCTCATGGAATGTCAGGTTATTAGAACAAAGTGTTTTCGCATTGAAGGAATACTTGAGTAGAGGCCCAATGTCCATCTGCTACCTTAATATAAATATGTGTATACTGATCTATTTCCCTATCATTATATATTAATATATTTACATACGTTCATGACTATATTTAGACCTGTATAAATGCCCTTTGTCTCCTAGTTCCTTTTACTTTCCTCTTGTCCCACTATCATGTTCGGCATTCTGGTTTCAATAGTTCCATTCAGTTACATTGCCATTGATCAAGCCCTACCAGGCATCCTACACCTTCTTCTTCATCGATTTTAGATCAGTTACTGTTCCCTTGGATTTGTTGGTACCCCTCTCTTTCCCCCGCCTCCCCCTCACCCATGTCTCCCGGAACTGTCAGTCCCATTGTTTTCTCCTCCAGATTGTTTATCCCACCTATTTTGTCTAGACAGACATGCAGAGACAATAATCAGCACAAAAACAAGACAGAGCAAAACCAAGCAAAACAAAAAGCACAAGAACAACAACAAAAAGAACACCCAAAGACACCCCCCTCTCCCAAAGAAAAAGTCTATAAATAGTTCCAGGTCTGTTTTTGACCTTTAGGAGTATTTTCCAGTCCAGTCTGATAAGGAGCCATGCCCTGGCCCCAATGTCCACTTTTGTTATTCCCCTCAGACTTCATTGCCTTGCTCCCCTTGCTACTCTGTTGCACACCCTTAGCGTCCTGCCCCACTGCACTCTGACTCTGGTGTTGACCCTTATAGCCCTATGGGTCAGTGAGGGACATCATTTCTGATGGCTGGGCTAACCCTATGGTCCTCTCTGTGCATTGGCTGCTCTGAGCAGGAATATCATCTTCAGGGCTTGATGGGCCACATGTGCTCCACTCTCCCTTTCTCCCATTTCATTTGCTCCTGTGTGTTCCGATCAGACATGGCCCTCTCCCTGAGCTGTAGCTTCAGCGCTGTCCTCTGAAGTGAATTCTTCTGGGGGGAGGGGTGGGGTATCCACATTGTTGGAATTGGGGCAGGCCTTGCAGATCTCTCTATTGATTCCCTGCTTCATGCTTTTTATGCCATGGGGGTGGAAAGCTATTTCAAAGTGAAGGTCGATATCCAAATTTCTAACCAACCTCACATGAGCATTTCCCCAAACCATGGAAATTCTGCAACAAGTTCATGGCATTGCTGTCCCAGGTGAAACAACACATTCTAGGCCTATTAAGGAAGACTGGGAAGACATCTCTGTTGACACCAACTCAGAGAGGTCAACTCCAACGGTTCCAGGGACTGATTTTTAGGATTCCAAAAGAGTAACCTTGACAAAATTTTCTCTATGAATACCGAAGGCATGCAGAGGATTATTATGGGGAACTTTTGAGAACATTGAAAATTACACCGGTGACCAAAAAAACAGGAAAATTACACCAGGGCATGTTTTCCCACATGACAACGCACATGCCCATGCTCCAGGGGGTGATTGGGAAACCTTCTTGGCTGGATGTGCTGAAAAACAATAGCTTCACATTTGGATATTTTTGTTTAGTAAGGATTTCTACGATTTGGTAGCAGTACATTGTGACTTCCCTTCCTCTAAGGGAAGAAGCTAAAATTGGGAGTGCGTACTGAACAGAAAAGATCCTGAGACAAGCCCAGTGGAATGCGGGGAGCACGAGGGCTGAAGCTCATGAGTTACCCAACTGGATGTTTGGGGAAACGGAATATGAGGAAGCCTTGCATTCACCTTGCTTTCTGGAAATGAAAAGGCGTCAGCCAACCTGGAAGGCAAGCCCTGGGGGTCTGGGTGGCTTGTGGAATTCGCATGATGTCGGACATGCACGGTCTCTCTGCTTAATGGTATTTGGAAGAGGCTTTCTCATAATCCTGAGGGTGCCTAATAACCACGGCCTGTAGGATGGATACATCCAAAGCTCTGCATGAGCTTCTAGGAATGTCGGGAAGCCAGCATGGCAGATTCTCTAAGCTGCTGACGGTGACTAAAATGACAATATATTTGCTAAGAGCAGACCTTGTATAAAAAATAGTGTTTAAAACCTCAACCTGTCTCAAAGCTTCTTTTGAGATGATGAGATCTCTTTCCACCTTGTTTGGGATTGACAACGGAGTGACATAGTGCCGCTTGAGTGTGGGCCGGCTCAACAGAGCCCTGGACTTGAACAGCAAGAAGGTCAGAGTGACAGTCACATTTTAATAGCACCTAAGTGTAATCCAGCAGCCTGAAGGGGTATCTTCTATCATCCGAGAGACCCCTGAACACTTCCTGCAGGACACCTCCACGTCCTAGCTGGAGGCCTTTACAGAGTCCACACAAGCTGAGCAGTGTTTCCTTTCCCTAGAGCCCTGGGACGAAGCAGCTCCCTCTCTGCTTTCTGGCAAGCCTTGCTGAGCCTCTCTAGAATTGTGGTTTAGCTCCACAGCCTTGGGACCTTTTGCAAACAATATCATGTCTTTCAAATGAAGATAATAACAAGCAAGGTTACTATCTTTGTTGCTTTCTCTTTCATTTTTTTTCCCTCCTCCATGCATGTTTCAAGGTTTTGGAAGCAGTGGGGAAAAAAGTAATAATACATCCAGGTTTGCAGGTCAGTCGTAACAATTCTCTTCAACAGAACTTCCCCCCATTTGAAAGCAACGACTTGCAGAGACAAGCAGCATCTGGCAAAGCCTGCTGACTATCCATGCTCACCTGATTTCTGAGGAAAATACGGAGTCGTTTAGTGTGTGTGTATTTTTTTAAACACCCTCTGTTTCATAGTGTTTTAGGAAAACCTCAGAAAATTAGGGCCTAGGAGGACCCAGTCTTATATATTCATTCTGCCGAAAGAGATCTAACTGATAGGGCAGCACTACAAGCACATGAATGGGAATCTGGACTTTATCAATAAATAACTCAATGTCAGAACCTCAAAAGTATATTTGGCTGCAGAAAACCGGGGTTGATTGAATTTCTTAGAATGCATCCAGGGACAGAGAATTAGCATAGGAATATAAATGATCATCCCTTAAAGTTAAGACGATCCTTGGATGTCTTCTAGTCCAACCTCTCAGAGGACGTAAGAATCTCTTCTCTGTTAGCATAGTCACTGCTGAGGCTTCTCTGTGGAATGGAGACGGCCTCCCCTCACCAGGCAGCTCAATCACATGTTAAACAGTGCATTTCTAGAAATTCATTCTTTGATCTAAATTTTCATTCCCCTTATCTCTCCATCAGTTCTGGTCTCTGGCATGTGCAGATTAAATGAATTCCCTTTTCCACATTTAATTTGGAAACACCTGTCACAGTAGCCCTGAGTATTTCTCCTCCGGGTGAAATGTTCGTCTTGACGCTTCTCCTAGAATAGAGCTAGCAAAACTTCATTAAAAAAAAAATCAGTAATGGGAAAAAGTCTTGGCTTTCTACTCCCATAAAGTTCCAGCCTCGAAAATTCAGGGGGACAGTTCTGCGTGTCCTTGAGGGGCATGAGTCAGAATTGACTCGATGGACTCAATGACAGTGAGCTTGCTTTTGTTTGGGGGAACCTCTATTGGTAGGGTCTGCAGCCTTCTCTCAGGGTGCCCAAATATCTAATAATCAAGCCGTGAATCTAGCCATTTCTTTTAAAAACTGGGGCTAGGGCTTCTCTTGGTGGGTGGAGAGACACGTCTGTTTAAGTGCGGAGGTCTGGGATCTATTTAAGGGAGAACTTGGATACATCTGTGGGGGCTCCAGACATTACTACAGAGTAAGAGGCCTTGAGTGATATACTTAAAGTAATAGACACGTATTCTAAGAAAAGGATTGAGGTATCATTTGCTCAGAATGGCAAGAATGCGCATAATGGTGACATCTTCCTAGAAGGGCTATATGTTCCATGACTGCATAAGGGGAATAAATAAAGTCTATTTAAATTGGAAATAAATAAGTAAATATTTTTTTAAAAAGTGTTGTTTTTGGTCATTTACCAATCTGGCTAATACTGGGAACTGGGAACCGTAAATAAGAGTTCTATCTTGGATATATCATGCTTACAAAGTCTATCAGACATCTAAATGGAAATTGTTGCACAGATCATCAGAAAGATAACTCTGGGGCTCAGGGAGAGATTAGTTTGACAAATAACATATTTAAATCTGTGGTTTGGGATAAGAACATAACAAGTATGGAAAGTGAAAGAGAAAAGCATGAAGTCGAGGGGATGAGAAAAAAGATGTTTGAGTTGCTTAGAGATACAACATGGGATGATCCAAAAGAGCAAACGTAGCAGGGTTTGAAGGGAAGACAGATGACAGTGGTGATGCCAAGCCACAAGGAAGTAGGAGGGAATCACCTTGGTCAAGCACTTGTGAGAGTCAAGGAGAGTAAGAGCAGAGAAATGCTCATTGGTTTGTCTGATGAACGCCAATGGCGACCTTCAGGGGAGTCGGGGCATGAGAGCCTGATGGACGGATGGAGAAGAGGGCGAAGTGGGAAAGTAGAGACAGCAAGATTCCTGCTGAGACTTCCATCAAGACGGCAAACTAGCTCAGTGTGCTACACAGACACCCTACAATGACATGAGATAGCAAACGGAACATATGTGAATGCTAATCCCATAATTCAGAGCTTCAGAGAAAAGTATCCAGAGTGGATGGATACTGAGTTAGAGATGAAGCTGAACAAAAACAATGAAACAAAAACAGATGAAAACTTGCCTAGCCTGATAAGAAGAGGCTAACTTCAACTGTGTAAGCAATATTTCATCGAGAGAACAGTCAGAAACAGGGGTGGCTGGTGAGGGAAAAGGTGGGAACCTCACTCCTGGTGATTAGAAGCATGATCAGCACCCCCCGCCCCCCGGGCATCAGATCATACTCCCTCCCACATGAAGTGCCTGTGGCCCCCCACTTTGTAGCGGTTCACCTTGCGTTCACCAAATACAGCACTCCCCGGTCTCGAGGCACATGAAACCAACACATCTTAAAGTGCTGAAACCCTGAGAGCCCCTGGGAAGCAAGAATTCCTTCCTTCCAAGCCACCTTGCCCTAGCTGCACCTGGAGCCTGACAGAGTTCCTTCTGGAAACAAGCACCCGACCTCAGGCCCATCTGAGGCAGCATGAACTCCGGTTAGAAGCAGCCTCTGAGATCAGCCTCTCACCACAGCTTATGAACTCCTTGGCTGACAGGGGGCCAGCTCAGACCTGGTACCCTGTCCTCAATTCTTTTCTCTTTCTTTGGTGAGTTTTGCTTGCTTTCCTCTGCCTTGTTTTTTTAACTTACTTTCTCCCCATTTCCTTTTTCTTCTCTCTCTGTCCCTCTCCCCACCTTCCTTTTAAAATGTTCTCAGTATTTTTCTTGACCATCCTCTTTTCCATTCATTTGTTTTCCTGATCTCCCTAGTCAAGTTCATTGTGGGGTTTTTTCTTTCTTTCATCTTTTCTCTTGTCTGGTTTTTATTTTATTTTCCTTTTTAATTATTAAATCCTTGTGTTGTTTTTGTTGCTACTTTACTTCATTTCTTCCACTTTTTTCTTGTTTCTGTTGTTTTATTGTACTTAAATGTATCTTATCCCCTGTGACAGGCACACAACCCAGCCACTGTTGAAGCCCCACTCACTTGGCTAGGGCCACTACTCACTCCTGTACCACCTGATCATCACTAGACCATGGTCAAGACCAGTCAAATCCAACTTCAACTGGGCAACACCAATGAGAAACGGAGAACTTCACACATGCACGCACGCGCGCGCGCACACACACACACACACACACACACACACACCTGTTCTCTATCACCCTCACCAGAAGACAGGTGGTAAAAGTTTGATTATGATAGATTTGGTGATATTCTTTCAGGATCTATCCTATTTGGAAGAACACATCCATCGCATACAATCCATAATTAAATACAAACACAGCAACACCACGATATTCACAGGCAAAAGATAATTTCTGTTTCATGAAGACCTTTGCCTTTGTGAGGAATAAATGTCATTAGAACTGCCGGATAAGGACATTTTAAAAATGATATTTAGGAATTTAAAATGCATTGAGAGAAATAGAAAACTGCAAATGAAATCAAAGAGAAAAAAACAGAAAAAATGTGAAAAATCAAGAAATTGTCCTACAGGGTTGCTTTTAGTTGGCGTAGACGCAATGGCAATTGGTGTGAATTTTTCATGACCCATAGGATATATTCTCTAACTCTGGAGTTTAGTGGGAAATTGCTATCCCACTTTTAGTACACATGCCACCTGGTGGGTCTGAACTTTGCTGAATCCAAAGAAATAAGCCTTTTCTCCCCTCCGGAGCAGCACAGACCCCTGACATGCACATGTGCATGCGCTCAACCAGTTGTGTCAAAGTGTCTATTTCTTCAAAAACTAGGGGTTTTTTCAGAATGTCTTCTGTTACTGAAACCATATGGTTTACACATAGACTTCAAAACAGAATATACTTAGATCTTGAAAAAGGAAAGGTGCATTTGCATGCTTAGGGAAATGCAAATAACTAATGCGGAACGAGTGGGAGGAGTAACTTCAAGAGAAGGAGACTGCAGAGCAGAACCTCAGGCAGAGAGCAGGGTTTCAATAGGAGCAGGGGTGCTCCTTCCACTGTGACAGGAAGAACTGCAAAAGCACACGGTGGAAGCCAGGGCTTTCAGTGGAGAGATGATGCTGTTTTGTTCTGGTCCATTTTACAGAAAGTAACTGCTAGCAGGGGTGGGGGGTACATAACTAAGAAAGAAACTGTCATGATAAACTGGACATGTGGGAACATGAGATCTACCAGAAATTAAGATGCTTAGCACTTTAATGAACTGAAGAGATAATCTAGAAATAGAGAACTAGAGTGTTAGTGTATTTTAAAGGTAAGCTTTCAAATCTGCAGGTTAAGATGGACTAATAAATAAATAACTGGGGAACACATCCAATTTGGGGATGAAAAATGAGCCTTCATCTCTGCTTCATTTCTTAAAGCAAAATAAATTCTGGATATATCAGATATTTAAACATTAAAAATGCTCTGGAAAACATTTTTGAAGTGAAGAATGTTTTAAGTATAATCTTAGCATGATGATGTAATACAAAAGAAAAGAAGTAGTATAAATTTAATTAAACAACATTTTAACATGACTATATGAAAATATATCATTAATAATGTCATAGGAAAATTTAAAACCAGAAAATAAACATATAATACCTATACCAAAGGGTTCATTTTCTTAATATGCAAAGAATTCTTAGAGATCAATGAGATAAAAAGAAGATAAATAATCCAACAGAGAAAGAGGGAAAATACATGGACAGGAAGTTCATAGAAAAATTAACATCAAATACTAATAGACATATGGAATAATGTTATAAAACAGGAAATTCAAATTAAAACAATAATCTTCAATTTTTCAGATATAAAATATTTAAAATTCTGAAAATACCTAGACTTAGTAAAGGAGTGCATATGAGCAAATAAAATTAGAAAGGAGCAATTTGGGGATGGTTAGCAGGAACAAGGCCAAAAAGAAATGGGGATTGTGTCTTTTGCCATTTGTATAAATTGAAATTGTGGATATTCTTGAATGACTATATGATGAATGGTCAATAATGCTTATTGCAACCTAACTTGTAATACAAAAATGGAAACAAACAATCTAAATGTGTATGATGAAAATACACTAGAATAAGAGAACTATAAAACAGAGTATGATACGTTCATGTGACAGTATGCCACCGTTAACAAGACCATGAAAGCATATAGGTGCATCATATGGACATACAGCAAAGCCATTTTAAGTAAACAGAGTCACCGTAGGAAGCTCTGATCTTGTTTATGTTTACAAGCATGCTGACATCTGTTCCTGTACCAGTAGACTACATCTTGCTTATGCATAGTGAGTATCTCAGAAGAGTGCGATTTACATTGGTATCTCAGAAGAGTGCGATTGGGTGTTGGGAACAACAGTGGGAAGATATTAAGAGTTCACCTTATACCTGTACATGTAGGTTTTTTTGTTTCTTCTGATAACAATCTATTGTTGTTGTGCTCCATACAGTGAGTTCTGATACATCGTGACTCACAGGACAGAGAGAGTAGCAATGTCCCACAGGATTGCCAAGGCTTTCAGCTTACAGAAGCAGACTGCCACATGTTTCTCCTGCAGCGTGACCACTGCTTTCCAGCCCCCAATCTTTGGTTAATAGTCAAACGCTTAACCACTGCACCACCAGGACTTGTTCAATAAGCAAATGAATTAACTGCACCATTCTGCCCAGAATGTAGAGACTGCCTGTCGGGTGCAGATGCAGTTTGTAGCTCACGGTTCCTTGCATTAGGCAACTTCACTACCTTTTTCCCCATGGAAACACTCTTATCTTCAGTAAAGTCTTAAACTTCACTAGATTGTTCCCAGGTTATTCAAACTCCACCCAAGGGACATGGTTTAAGATGCTTCAGCGTACTGGATGCCTGCCAGCAGACACACTTTGGTCTGTCGATCTTTAACAAATTGTAAGGGAAAAAAAACCAATGACTAAAGTGAAAAGGGAACAGGTGATAGTCACCTCTTTTGTTCAGGTGCTGATATTTTAAAAGAAATATTTATCTTTAGACGTTGTATTGTGAATTAATCTACAAAATGGATAAGATCATCCGTTTTGCATTAAAAAAAAACTCATGCTCATTTGTCTGGACTCAGCCTTTGCATTCCCCGTTCTTCCTGTTTCCACTCTGCATTCCTTTCTTTCCCAACCCAGCAACATTGACATCGGGTCAGTGCTGCCCTTGGGATCTTCCATGGCTGATTGATTTACCTCCCAGGTGTGTTGGTGTCACATCTGAATAGTGACTAAGGGCCACACTTTCAAGCCTCCCACCTGTCTCTTTCTGATCAATAAGCCCGGTTTCTTTTATGAGTTTAAGTGGCATTTCACTTTTTTCTCCCATTCTATCCAGAAAGTTCTAATAGCCTTTTCACAGCGGTTAGGGGTGATCGCTGGGTACCATCTATGTCTTCTGAACTCAGGGTGGTGGAGACTGATGCGTCCACGTTCCATCAGTCATTTGGACAAATTATTTCCCTAAGTCTTTCCATTTTCATCACTCTTCTTTCCTCTGGTTCCGTGAAGAAACAACCCATAAATAAAGCTCAGATGTCTTCAAGAGTAACATGTTATTGTAGTTAAGAGGTGCAGTTGGAGCTATTCCAACTCATGGAGCCCCTCTTATGTGCTGAATACCACTGTGCTCCATGGAGTTTACACGGCTGCGCTTTTCAGCAGCAGATTGCCAGGCCGGCCTCCCACTCTGAGTGTGTCTGAACGTCAACTTTTCTACTAAGTTAAGCGCTTGTGCGTTTGCACTACCCAGGGACGCCTAATAGGAACAGTGCTGTGAACCAGAAAACAAAACAAACCAAACACTAGCTGCCATCGAGTCCATTCTGATTCGTATCAACCCTGTAGGACAGGGTAGAACCAGTTCTGTAGGTTTCTGAGACCTTAACTCTTTCCAGGAATAGAATACCTCACCTTTCTCCTTTGGCTTGGCTTGTGGTTTCCGAACTGCTGATCTTGCCACCCGAGCTCCCAGCAACACTTCTGGCGACGACTGAGTTCCCAGCTGAACTATGAACAAATGCTCTGAGAAAGTCTGTGTGGCTTCCGAGGTCTGTTTCTCTAAGCAAAATCGCACCTCTCCATCGTGTAAGCTAATTTAACGAGTGTTTCAAGTACAGAAGAATTTGAACAGAAAGGACAAAACAGAACAAAAAGACTGTCTGAATTTTTTTCTCAATCCTCTAACCTATTCGACCCCATATCTTCAGAACTTTCATTTAAAGTGAACCTTCAGTGGGGCGAGTTTATTTTTGACCTTACTCTAAATTACCCTTTCTTCATTTCTCTTCATTTGAGAACCCTGGGGTTTTCTACAATTCCTTGCCCGATCGCCACTCCTCCCACCACATCACGATTTAAAATCCACCCAAATAAAGAGCTTGCTCTCCATCAATATGGTTTTTCCATTTTTCCTTCTCCAAGCTATTTGCATTTGAATGATTTATAGTTATGGTGGAATGAAACCCATTGCTCCCACGAGGAGAATTTCGGGGGACCCCTCAATCTATAATCCCCACCATAATTGTATGCTCTCATTGCGTCCCCAAGCACTTTGCTAATCAACTGTAAAACTATTGGTTTAGGGGTCTGGAGTCATGATCACAGTTAACACGCTCATTGTAAATCTATTTAGCAAGAGAGACTTCAAAGAGGGAATCTCGGATTTAAGAATTTTCCCCGGGAAAAGTTTCCAAGGCAAAGGGTGCAAAGAAAGAGCCTTTCTGAGCACAACCTCTCAAGTAGGAGTAAGAGAACGCAAAGATCTCAGAGAAGCCTAGGAGCTCATCAAGCCCGGGAAACAACCCCAAAGTGAGGCAGGTTGGCGACCTGCTCACCGGCAGGAGACTCTGAGTGGCAGGAGGGAGACCAGCACTCTCATCTGTACTTTCACCAAATAGTCCTTGCGGTTCGCGTGCGTCCCAGGTCCTCTGTGCCATTCTTGGATATTGTCACAAATAAAACTGAGCGTGGTGTGTGATGAGTGTCAACCGCTTTGTCATAACCGAGGATCAAGAGTCGCTCTGCAGACCATTGCTCAAGAACCCGACCGTCCTGCAGGACACGTCGGTGAACAAACTTCCTCAAGTTGTTATGATCAGTGAAGTGTTTCGTGGCAGCTTAGCGGGAGCTGACGTAAGTACTTTCTCACCAGAGAACTCAGGGGAAATGCAACTCACGTTTCTGACTCACTGGACGTAAGTACCTGTTGGGTTGCGATGGCAGGGAGACTAGCTATCCAAGATTCCTCTGGCAGAGGTATGAGTGAGGGGGTAAGGACCCTCACGTCCTTCCCATAAATAAATAGAATCACATGATCCTTTTACAAATTCCAGCATAGCACATTCGATCTCAAACTCCAAACCCTCATTGTCTTTGAGTAGATTACAATGCATAGTGACCCTGAAAGAGGACAGCGTAGAACTGCCGTTTTTAGATTGTGGGTTTCTAGAAAGGTAACTTTTACAGGAGTAGAAGTGCCTGGTAGTTTCAAACTGTTGACCTTGTGGTTGTCACCCACCATGCCACCGGAGTGCTTTGTATTCTTCTGTGCAGCTAGTACCAAATTCACCAAGCAATTCCAGAGCTATATTAATGAGTACGACTGCTCTAGGCAGGATTACATTTTGACAAAATATAACCAAAAAACTTCCTTTAAACATTTTAAATTAAATCTGTATCTTGGATATATAGAAACGTGTATAAATTATGGAAATACGCGGCCAATATATGGACCTTCATTTCTATTAAGTTGGTGGGGAAATGCGTCAAAAGAAAAGCGAGAGCAAAAAAATTGCTGTTTAACTACAAAAAAAAAAGCGAGAGAAGAAACATCGAAGGGAAGAGCAGATTAAGCCATTTGGAGTTGATAAGTAGTTTAAACTGTTGAACACAAAATTGATTATCTGAAATGTGAAACCTCCACCTAATTCACAATCATTTTTTTCTTAAAAATAAGCACCCATCATAGTCAATTAAATACCTATAATGCTGCAGACTTGTTTGCTTTTGGAAAGTAAGTTCATTTACATTTCAGTCTCAAACAAAATATTGACTGTCCTTTCTCAATTTTTTTCCTCTGATTTAAGCCATGATGGCCTTCAACCATTGGAGGGTCTGAAAATTGAAATATATAAATACACATCCATCTAGACTGGGAAAGAGAAACAACCTCTTCCTGAGAAACTCCTATTTGCTAGGCATTGAGACAGATAGTTTGCATGTGTTTCATTTAATCTCACCTTTGGAATGGTCACCTAAGGAAATGAGGGCTTGGGATTTAGATCCCAGTCTTGGGATTCATTGGGTCTGCTGTTAGCTGACTGGCATGTCTACGCCCCTGGATTATTTATTAATTTGGGCAACCGTTCTTGATTTTCTTGGAGCCTTGATGGTGCTGCCGGGTGAGTGCTGGATGACTAACCACAAGATTGGAGGGTCAAACCCACCAACCTGTGGGAGGAAGACCAAGCTCTCTGCTCCTGTAGAGATTTGCATCCTCAACGCCTCTATGTAGGGACACTATGAGCCATCATCAAGTCCATGGCAATGGGTTTAATTTGGTAGCCCAAAGTATATTATTCCATTGAGAAAACAAAGTAATATGCATATTATATTTCATTTTCTTTGTGTAAAGCATGTGCCTAATCCACTTATTTGTATATACACAGAAAAAAAATTTTGAAAAAAAACGAACACACCAGTGTTTACTCTGAATGAGTGGATTTGGGGAATAGAAAGTAAATGGAAGATTTGGGGGTTTTTTTCCCCCTCTCATTGTGCCACTTTGTTACTTTTATTAAATATATATCTATATACTAAGAATCCATTCAAAAATATGAAGAGAAAGCAAATATTCCATTTAAAGACACTAATAGAAATATTTCCTATATAATTAGTAAGAGTGACTTAATCTCTCATTAACATTAAACGAAGAAATCATCTTGCCTTTTTGACTAATTATAAGAAAATAGAGATCTCTCCTTTTGATGATTTTTGTACCACAATCTGAACCCATTCACCTCTTAAATTTGGGGGTGACTATGGAGTCCTGGTAGTGCAGTGATAGCATGTCCTGCTGCTAACCTCGAGGTCAGCAGTTTGAAACACCAGCCAATCCTTGGGAGAAAGAGGAGGCTTTCCACTTTGTAAAGAGCTACAGTAATATCTATCTCTTACAGTCTCAGAAACCCACAAAGGCAGTTCTACCCTATCACTATGGTGACTACGAATCAGCATCACTTGGTAGCAGTGAGTTTGGTTATTTATTAAACTTATGAAGCTATCTTCCAAATAGAGTCCACTCTTGAGTTTAATTAGAGATCTTTCAACAATCAGAAAGTTGCAAAAGTAGGAAAACTTGAAGTGCTTATTAGGAAGCATTTACAGGGCAATTCAAAAGGAAAATAAAACATCTTTATATTTCACTTCAATTAAGTGTTTCCAAATACAGGCTCTGTGTCCCCTTCCCCATCTTTCCTAAGCCCCGCATGGTGTCATTCATTTTTTCCAGCATATTTTTCTCATGGATCTCAGTGCAATCTGGCAAAATACACAGATGATTCTATAACCATTTAACCCACTGTGCGCAGTGGCTGTCGAGTCAATTCACTTACAGATGAGAAAACTGAGGTTCGGTAGAGAGATGGGGGGGCTCGTGGCATGAAATTCAGAGCACAGAAGCTGCTTGATGGACCCAGGCAGCTCCCCCACATCACACTGCTGCTCCAAGAGGTTCCATTTGGCCCATGGATGGCTTCCTGGACACAGCTAGTAGATACCCTTTGTCTACCACATGGCACCTCCCCTACTGAAGGGCTAGATGGAGGCTCATCTTCAGCCCACCCTGTAGAATTCAAAAAGAAAGAAAACACCCTGATGGAGAGCTCTTCCCTTGTCACTTTAGCTGCTCTAGCAGGGGTTAACCACAACTTGAAGACAACAAGATCTGTTGACTCCTCCTCAGAAAGAGATTTGAGTTAAATTACAATTTTGCTGTGCTTCTTTGTAGCTAAACAAAGCCTGCATCTTGTTGTAAGTAATAGAACTTATTTATACTTGATAGCCTTTGAAAAGTAGTGGCACTTCAGCAACTCAAGCAGAAAGTCTTCCGAATTCTTCCAGGCGACGTGACACATCATGATTAGATAACGGCACTGTTCATGTTTAAACATCCGCACACACCTATCTGTTCACTTCCAAAACGGTTTGAGCTCCATCAGAGGGAGATGGTTTACTTTTTATTTTCCCCCACTTTCTTCCTTTCTTTTGATTCAATCTCTCGATGTTGGAGGGCATCTCGAATAACCCCAGGACCATGTGGGCACCAGAACCCGCACAACCAGTTCCCTCTCCGTAGCTCCGTGACATGTTTGCACTGATGCCTGCTCTTCTCACCGCCAAGCTCTCGGTCAGCATTTCTGGTTCAGCATTCTTCCTATGTGGCTTGGCATCCTGGTTGAGTCACCGCCATACTTGTCACCGAAGTGCCCTGAGATGAAACTTTGGACCTCTTTTTTCTGCCCTCGCAGACAATCCTATGGGGTGAGTCTACCTTTACTTATGCTCTTTCTTATTTTAATTCAGTTGCAGATAACTAGGGATATCAGCCCTAATGCAACATGTAAACTGTGTTTTCCTTTTCATATTGCATGACTGGAAGGATAAACCAAACATGAGGAAACTAGTTGGTAGATCACTGAGTCGCATCACTAAGAGACGCATACCCTTCCACTGGTTCCTACGTCATACATTGGACCCAGCCCCGGTTTAGGATCTGGAACAAATCACTCATGTCCTCTTTTCAAAGATGAAGGTGCGGGTCTGTCAGAGACATGCCTTTCCCATTGTGCCCATGGAAGACATCACTGGTCGAACACCTAATTTTTACCTGATGAGGCTGGAAACGCGAGCAGAATCCTAAATACAACATTGAGGGATACACACAGAGAGACGATACATCGATGTGTGGCTTTTGGTAACCCACTTTTCCTTTGTAAAATAACTCTTTTCAAGGTAGATTCTTTTGCAGGCTGTCTGGGTTTGCCCATTTTGTAATTTTTAGGGAGGAATTACTCACACTTTTGGAAAAGTCTCCCACATGACTTAGACTTCTTTGGACTTCTTGATGGGATTTGCAAAGACAGTCAATTACTTAGAGGCCTTGATGGGTTTCATGATACTTTTCTAAGGTTGTTCTAGAACTCTTACATTTAAGTGCTGTTTTGAATGAAGCAGTCACCCTGCTATTATATTGAAAAGCTGAGCAATGATGTTTGGTGTGATTTTATTTATTTTGCTAAAAAAAAGAAAAACTTACTAAAGCAACTGTATAGCACTCATCTTAGCACATGCTGTCTTCTTAGCACATGAAATGTTCGTTATAATGCAATCCCCACACTAACCCTATGGTGTTGACAGTACTAATCCCATCACTTTACAGATGATGCCACCAAGGCTCAGAGTGGTGAAGCATTTTGTGTATAGTCACACTCAGGCCAAGCGTGGAGCTGGGATTTCACCCCATTCATTTAGTGTCAAAGAAAGGTCTCGACCATGTCCCTAGTTCACCTCTTCTTAGGCTAGAACACGAATGAGGCCCAATCCCTTAGGGAGCATTCTTGAAAAGATAAATGGTGACATTAGTGGGACATCCTGGGCCTGTACCCTCCTCCAATACCCGTGCACAGCACAAGAGTCAGGCTCTGGGAATTAAATTGTATTATATTTGCAAAGGCATCTGGTACAACAGATTAAGTTCATGCTTACTCCATGCTACTGCCCCTGTCCTACTTTCTCTCAGAAGGGGCTTGCAAATATGTGAAGCCAGGGGAAAATCGGGGACATGCTTTCTGTGCAAAACCCAACAAACACCTTTTTTTATATTTTATTTTTTAAACATTTTGTTAGGGACTCATACAACTCTTATCACAATCCATACATATACATACATCAATTGTATAAAGCATATCCATACTTTCCCTGCCCCAATCATTCTCAAAGCATTTGCTCTCCACTTAAGCCCTATGCATCAGGTCCTCTTTTTTTTCCCACTCCCTCCCCGCTCCCCCCTCCCTCATGTGCCCTTGGTAATTTATACATCGTTATTTTGTGATATCTTGCCCTATCCAGGGTCTCCCTTCCCCCCCCTTCTCTGCCATCCCTCTCCCAGGGAGGAGGTCACATGTGGATCCTTGTAATCAGTTCCCCCTTTCCAACCCACTCACCCTCCACTCTCCCAGCATCGCCCCTCACACCCTTGGTCCTGAAGGTATCATCCACCCTGGATTCCCTGTGCCTCCAGCCCCCATATGCACCAGTGTACAACCTCTGCCCTATCCAGCCCTGCAAGGTAGAATTTGGATCATGGTAGTTGGGGGGAGGAAGCATCCAGGATCTGGGGGAAAGCTGTGTTCTTCATCGGTACTACCTCGCACCATGACTGACCCATCTCCTCTCTTAAACCCCTCTAAGAGGGGATCTCCAGCGGCCGACACTTGGGCCTTGGGTCTCCACTCTGCACTTCCCCCTTCATTCAATATGGTATATATATATATATATATATATATACACACACACACATATATATACATACATACACACACATACATATATACATGCACACACACACACATATATATACATATATATTTATTTTTTTATTTTGCATGATGCCTTATACCTGGTCCCTTTGGCATCTCGTGATCGCACTGGCTGGTGTGCTTCTTCCATGTGGGCTTTTTTGCTTCTGAGCTAGATGGCCGCTTGTTCACCTTCAAGCCTTTAAGACCCCAGACACTATCTCTTTTCATAGCCGGGCACCATCAGCTTTCTTCACCACATTTGCTTATGCACCCATTTGTCTTCAGTGATCCTAGATCAGATGATATTTATCGAAAGTCTCGTACTTCAAAAAAAAAATTCCCCATTCCTTCCTTTCTGGGAAGATAAGGAAGTTCAAGGAACTCGAACGTTTCCTGGCCATTAAGAAAATGTCTCCTGAATTCATTCTACCCATGCTTTATACTCCAATACAAGTAATGGTCAATAGTTAGCAGTTCACTCCAAGGATGAGACCATACATTGGCGGAGGTGATGCCTTTGTCAGTAGTCCTACTGGGCACAAAACACCTTAACCAGTGGCCAGCAAGTCAGTTCTGATTCATGGAAATCTCCATGCGTGTCAGGGTCGAGCTATGCTCCACAGCATGTTCAATCATTGACTTTGGGAAAGTAGATCACCAGGCCTTTCTTCCATGGCCCCTCTTGGTGGACTTGAACCTCCCACATTTTGGTTAGCAGGAGAGGGCCTTGATGATTTGCACCATACTATTTCAGAATGAAAGAATCAAAGAAGGCTTTGCAGAGAATCCGACCCAGCAATTCAAGCAGAAGAAGCTTGAAAGAGGTGCGGGAGGCTGCTGTGCAGAAAGATGAGGCTGTGCCGAGCAGGGAGAGACTTCAAACCACTGGAGAGGGGCGAGAGAGCAGGAGACCGAGGCTAGTCACTCAATAAGAGAAATGTAGGTGTCATTCTGTATGCGCAATGTTAGGTTCGTTCAATCACTTTGGATTTCAAGTGAGAAAACCCATGTCAAACTGATTCAAACAAGAAAGGGAGGGGGAGGTACACCTTTCCAGGGTTTTATTGCCTCACCTCCCTGAAAAGCCCACACAACACCTTGCTTTGTGTCCTGCAGGGTGCTCCTCTCAACAAGGCCCCGGTGGCTTGTTTTCAGGGCAAGCCTCTAATCTTTTGTTAGAGAAGGCATGCTCCGGGCAGAGTTGTGGCTAGATGGTTATGGCTGCTGGGCACTGCCAGTTCTAGACATGTGTCCAGTCCAAGGACACATAGCCCAGCCCTGTGTTGCTGTGTGTGAGCCCCCGGTTGCAGCCACTGTGTTAATCCATTTCACGTCCCTGACCCAAACATGATGTCCTTCTCTAGAGATCGGTCCGACCTTAGAAGGAAAACAATACAGAGTCATGCCATCCTCTCACGTAGGGAGCTAGATCAGGGATGGCAAAATTAAAGACTTGGCTATCCCAAAGGGCATTATTGCAATGATTTGGAGAGAAAAGAGGTAAGCTGAACTGGAGCAAAGGTATCCGTAAAAGAAAGGACATCCCTGAGGTTTAGTGATGGAAATTGGGATGCAGGACAAAGCCCCCCTCACCCCTCACCCCCCCAAACAAGAAAAAACAAACACCAAACTCAGTGCCAGTCAGTCAATTCTGACTCATAGCAACGCTAGGGCAGAGTAGAGCTGTCCCTCTGGGTTTCCAAAATAGTAACTCCTTTTATCCCCCAAACCATTTTATGAGGAGTTAATCCTTAATTCATTCATATCAAGCAGTATTATACAATTGCTACCAAAATCAGTTTCAAAACATTTTCTTCCTTCTTGCATGCTTTGATATCAGCTCCCCCTTAACCTCCACTCACCCCCCCCCCCGTACACGCCCCCAGGAACCCTTATTCTAGTTATTTTCTCTATAGATTCAATTATCCTGGATTTCGTATACTGAGAAACATAGAACGCATAACAGAGATTGAAGAAGTCCACCCACAATGACAGAATTCAACAGAGTAAAATTCTAATATGGAAAAAAGAGAAAAACAGAAACTATTAAAAGCCAGATCAAGTCCAAAGTGTATCAGTGTATCAGAGGGGCGATCATGTGACAAGAGTTTAACTGTTGGCGTCAGATTCATTAGGTTAATTTACTATAGTCGTCTCTCCAATACTCATTCTGTGAACGAGGTTATTCCCATCCCTCGATTACGGTTAGAGGGAAATCTCTGGAAGATTATGCCCTGTGTAGCTCTTGAAAATCTATGTCGGCTTTCACTGTCATCTGTGGCCTTCGCATGCCAGGATCTCACAATTTAAACTCTGATAGCATTCCCTCCTTCGCATTTGGATTATAAAATTTACAATCCTTGGATCATGGAGGTTGGCATATTTCTTCCGTGTGGTCTTTGCTGACATCTCACTTAGATGACTGCTTGTTTGGTAACAAGCCTTTAAGACCACAGATGCTATTATATCTGATAGCCGGGCACCATCAAATTTCTTTACCACCCATTGCTATAGCACCATATCTTCTGTATTTCCTCCATGAAAGCAAGCATTGAGCAGGGCCATGTTGTAAGAATTAACTGTTATTAGATTGGAGTTCGAATTAAATGTTAGCCTAAAATCCAACCCCTAATGTTTTTTCTCTGCCTCTGGTTCACCTTCAAGACAGTCTTGTTCACTTATGGTAAAGAATCTTATCGATCATCTACCCAGAGCACCTTCTATTTATAGTGTCATTCATTAGTCCATGGTACTAATTGTAAAACAGAAAGGGAGATTGAACCAGTGTAGGTTAACTCTATATCACAGTACTTGAATTATTCACTTGGACGGAATAAATCCTTACATGCTATTTACACAAGCAATGGAAGTTGGTTGTCAGGGAAATTTTATAATAATATTCATTGACCGTGTCAATCACAGGTCTGCCAGAATAATGCATATCTTAATGCAACAGGTAGGGCATTGATATCTCAAGGTTGGTCTGCCTACTGACAGTTCAATACTCTTGGTATGGCTGTCTTCTGCTTCTTCACACACCATGTAACTTCAGGCTTAAGTCCTCTGGTTACAGGTGTGTTTGAAGTAGAGTCTAGTTCACTTAGTAGGATTTCCATATCGGATCTCTCTGGTATGGCCTTTGGGACATGTTCACAATCCAGGATTCAATGTCCCCGTATTCTATACACAAGGCCTGGGTCCTCAGGGGTGGGGGTGGGGTACAGAAATTCCAACTAATGTGGCTTATTAGGTGGATATTACCAGGCATACTCCCTGCTCAGGGTACGTAAAAGTACTGTTAGTCATTTTTCCCCCAGTAGGAAGTTGGTCCTCTCAATTACTACTAGTAGACCTGTACCCGTCTTCCCCAGATGTGCATGTTTCTTGTCCCATCCCTCCTGACTCGACTTAAGCATCATTATCAGACAGTAACTCTTTACAGGGATAGAAAGCCTCATTTTTCTCCAGTGGAGCAGCTGGTGGTTTCAAATGGCTGACCTTGTGGTTAGCAGACCAACGCATAACCACTCTGCCACCAGAGATCCAGGGGATTCTTCATATGCTTTTTATGTTTCCATCGTGTGAAACTAAATGGGTCTTTCATCAACACAGAGATGCAAGCGATTTGGTGGGGAAAGATAAGCAAACTTGACTATGAATTAATGCTAGGACGCCCAGGTGTCTATTTCTGGTAGACAGTTGGATATAATCATCTCAAGCTCAGGAAACCACCCTGGGCTGGAAATTTGGATCCAGGGCACTCGGAGTGTATATGCCACTCAAGAGCATTTTAAAGTTAGGCAGGAGAAGGAGGGACTAAATGGAGACAAAAATAGAAGATAACCAGGAAAAAAGACAAGGATCACAGTGGCTACAAAAACCAGCAAGGAAAAGGAGAACAAATGTCAACTGGCATAGGAAATTAATTCCAAAAAAATGGCCATATGCAAGCCAGTTGCTGTGGAGTCGGTTCCAGTTTATGGCAAGCCCACACGAGTCAGAGTCACATTGTGCGCCACAGGACTTTCCATGACTGTGACCTTTCAGAAATAGATTGCCAGGCCTTTCTTCAGAGGGACCTCCAGGAGAATTTGAACCACCTTTCTCTTAGTAGCTGAGCACGCATCTGTTTGCCCCACCCAGGGACTAAAAAAAAAAAAAAAGTTCCTAAGCAGTGGCAGCTACATTTACAGAGGTCTAAATACAGGCATGTACATATGTAAATATATTTATATGTGATGATGGGGAAATAGATATATGTGCATATATTTATAGGTTTAGTATTAAGGTAGCAGATGGACATTGGGTCTCCACTCAAGTACTCCCTCAATGCAAGAATACTTTGATCTTTTAAACTGGCATTCCATGATGCTCACCTTCCTGATACGATCGCTGAAGACAAATGGGTGCATAAGCAAATGTGGTGAAGAAAGCTGATGATGCCTGGCTAACAAAAGATATAGCATCTGGGGTATTAAAGGCTTGAAGGTAAACAAGTGGCCATCTAGTTCAGAAGCAACAAAGGCCACATGGATGAAGCACACCCGCTTGTGTGATCACAAGGTGTCGAAGGGATCGGGTATCAGGCATCATCAGAACAAAAAATCATATCATTGTGAATAAGGGGGAGTACAGAGTAGAGACCCAAAGTCCATCTGCAGGCAACTAGACATCCGCTTACAGAAGGGTCATCCTAACAGAAGGGTCACGGGGAGGAGATGAGCCAGGCAGGGTGCAGTGTAGCAATGATGAAACATACAACTTTCCTCTAGTTCTTTAATGCTTCCTCCCCCCACCCCCACCCCCCACTCTCATGATCCCAGTTCTACCTTACAAATCTGGCTAGACCAGAGGATGTACACTGGTACAGATAGGAACTGGAAACACAGGGAATCCAGGACAGATGAACCCCTCAGGACCAGTGGTGAGAGTGGCGATACCGGGAGGGTGGAGGGAAGGTGGGGTAGAAAGTGGGAACTGATCACAAGGATCTACATATAACCTTCTCCCTGGGGGACAGACAACAGAAAAGAGGGTGAAGGGAGACATTGGGCAGTGTAAGACATGAAAAAATAATAATTTATACACTATCAAGGGTTCATGAGGGCAGGGATGTGGGGAGGGTGGGGGAAATGAGGAGCTGATACCAAGGACTCAAGTAGAAAGCAAATGTTTAGATTTGATTGATTCAATTCAATTTGATTAGATTAGAATGATGATGGCAACAAATGTACAAATGTGCTTGACACATTGAATGGATGTATGGCTTTTGATAAGGGTTTTATGAGCCCCCAAATGATTTTAAAAAAAGAGAGAGAGTCTCAGAAACCAGTAGAGGAAATTCTGCTCTGACCTACAGTGTCATGATGAGTCTGAATCAACTTGATGGCAGTGAGTTTTTGTTTGTTTGTTTTCAAACACCACTATGAAGGGATAAGCATTAGGACCCACCCTACTCTGTTATCATGTCATTAACTTAGCTGATGGTATCTGCCTTATTTTCCCCAAACAAGACCACACTCAGTGGGGCAAAGGTGAGGACTTCAGCATGCCTCCTGGAGGACAGGATTCAGTCCAGGAGCTGCAGTCCCTAAGAAAGTAGGCCAAATGCAAGTCCCTGCCTTAAAGTGAAGAAGGGAAAGAAGAATCCCGCATACCTATTGCATTAAGCAAACCAGAACATTTCTGGGTCACCAGTCACTTGCTGGGTATCAAGAGCCTAAATTTATGTTTAAGACTATACTTTATGTTTAGTCATTTGAATTCCATCTGGCATTATAACTTAATTTGAAACATGAGCTGCATTTATTCAGTGGGGTTACGCTTTCTGAAAAAGGAAGGTGGTTTATATACCAAGGTGTGTAATCAAGATCAGAGAATTTTGTATATAAAAAAATCAATCATGTATGATTGTGCTCATCAAAATTATTCCTCGTTATCTCCGTTTAAGCCCTAATACGTATGGCAACTTTATCCTATTTCTGGAGTTTTCTCTTTACCAGAACACCTCTAGCTTTTCCTGTTCGGTGACTTGATACAGAAGGCAGCTCTCCCTCAAGAGCTGTTGCCACGTGATGAATGTAACCCCTCCGCTGTTGAAAGCATTGCTTCGGTTTCTCCTCTCTCGCTCTGAATCAAGCGTACTTGATTCGATCTGAAAGATGGTCCCTTCGCCCTGCTTATCTGTCTTTTAGCCCCTGGGACTGGCAGTGTTTCATCTGAATCTCTCCTGTAACGCAATGTGACTTTTGAACTCTCCTGCCATCCTTTCCGGGATTCTGGAGGGGGGGGGGGCGGGGAGGCGCGTGGGAAAAGCGGGCCAGTGGAGGGTGAGATTCCTATGCGCAGGTAGAGACTCTCTGGCATGATCCCTATTTGATCAGAGCTGGGATCTGTCCTTGCCTCCAGGGAGCCTGCTCCCATATCAACGGACAGCTTTCTCGCCAGGTTTCTCTCACCACAGATCTTCCTGAAACGCACAAACCTGAAACGCACAAACGCACAAACCTGTAAACATTCTCAGGAGACGCGGGCAGGCTAAAGCAGCATGTGCCCTGGCTTGTGGTGACATGTAATGGAGATAGAATCAATGTCCCTGATAGGTTATGGCTCAGGCATCTGCAGTCTTCCCCGCTATCATTTGTTGCTTGGTTTGTTTATGTGAGGCGTCCTGGTGACACCATGGTTCAGTAAGTGCTCAGGTGCTAACCAGAGGGTTAGTGTCTCAATCTACCAAACTCTCAAGGCAGGCTGCTTTCAGAAAGACAGCCTCAGAAACGCCCAGAGGCGGTTCTGCTCGGTCCCTCAGGGCGGCTGAGAGCTGGAATTGAAGCCAACGGCAGTGGGTTTGATTTGGGGTTTCTGTTACGTTCTGCTTCCATCGCGCTGGTGACCATGCATTGGAACCAAGTCGGTAGCAACTACCAATAAGGTTCCCCTTGCTCTCGGCACCCCTTCTTTCTTGATTTTCTCCTCCGGATGGAAAACACACAGTGCAGTGGAAAGGAGCCCAGAAATCCTTTTGACGTATCTGTTGTTTTCGCTCCCTCCTGCCTGTGTCCTCCCATTGGCGTGGACAGTCAATGGAGCGTACTGGGCGATGGGCACTCCCGGCAATTACCCTTTCCACAGCCTCTGCCCCCGAGCAGAGCAGCGTCTTGGGTTACTGTGGCCTCACAACAGACCTGACTTTGTTCTCTCAGCCACCTTCTCTCCATGCCATCTCATGAAAGGGCCTTGCCAGAGAAAGCCGGCCTGACAAATACCTTCCCAGGTGTAACCTGGTCTGAAACGGTCTGGCTAGCTTTTCTGGGGAGGGGGCGAAATCGCCCTAAATAATTTGGTAGTGAACCGTGGCAAGAGCTGGCGCATGTTGTCACCTGCATTCTTGGAAATGAATGGTGTTTGGCACAGACCCCTAGCTCTGTATTATTCAGCCCAATAATTAGATGGCCTCATTTCCATGAATGTCTTCGAGTTTAAAATGCAAATTATTGTAGGCTGTAAGACCCAGGCTGTAAGACAAATAATGAGTAGAATGTTTGGGGTTCAGGGAGCGCCAAAGGTTGACTCCTTTGGAGGGTGGGGGCTTTCTGAGAGCTGAGGGTTTTTTCCTGGAAATTCTTTTTTTTGGGGGGCGGTGGGGGTTGTACCTTTTTCATTATTCTTATTCTTGGGAATAGACACAAGAAAACATGTACTTCATTCAACATCGTCTACACGTACGACTTGGGAACATTGCTCACTCAACAGCCATTTTCACTCCTTCTGATTTGTCCCTTATTTACATCCATTCTTTCCCCAGTGGTTCTCAACCTTCCTCATGCTGCAACCCTTTCATACAGTTCCTCATGTGGTGGTGACCCCCCAACCATAACATTATTTCCATTGCTACTTCATCACTATCATTTTGCGACTGTTATGAATCAGGCAACCCCTGTGAAAGGGTGGGTCCACCCCCAAAGGGGTCGCGACCCATAGGTTGAGAACCGCTGCTCTAAGGTTTCTATCTAACCTTTCCATTTGCTGTTAACGATTTGACCCTCTGTCCTAAGTTCTATCAAAGGGCGCAAAGTGCATGATGGGCATTCTCCACTGGTTAAGCTAGACTTCTTGACTTACTTGAATTTTTAAAAATGTCTCAGGGGATGTTTTTGGCTTACATTTCCAGGATGAGAGATGATCTCAGGGCAGTAGTTTCGACGGGGAGATTCTTTTTTTAAAAAGTGATAAAATGCTCTGTGTTGAGCTGGAAAACATGTCAGTGACGCATTTGTCACTGTAAAATAATTACACTCCTTATGAGTCCGTACTTTCAAATGAAGTAAGCAATGTTGCTGGAGACAAAAATGTAACCCCCGTGTCCTGTCCCTGCTTCCCTTCCTGACTCATAGACCATCCTCCTGAAAATCCATCCTGATACAGAGGCAGAGTCGAGAAGCGGACACCAGCAGTTCCCAGTTTGGAAGATGACCTTGCTCCCAGTTAATGGTGGGCAGTGGGTGCTTCTGCCGGATTCCTGGTCTTTACATTTGAGAGTTCTATCGCATGCCTGCCCTTACCATGACCTGATGGGCCCACTTCTTTGGGGAACTTTCTGGTTTCCGTGGCAATATTCATGTGCTGGAGATGGTGATGGTAAGAAGATCGATGTCAGCTAACCAAACCGACGCAGTAACAAATGGGAGTTGGACGCTTCTACCAAAAGATGAGTTGGGATAAAAGGATTTATTTGAGCAATGCTTATTCTTCACACCCCTCCACAGAAACATAAATTGAGACACATTTGTTCCAAGCTACAGCTTTTAATACATACATACATCCTAACAGATGTGACAAAGACTGTTACTATAAGTTCAAAGAATTCCATGACATCTGCACCTCTTAAATGTCCACATAGTGGGAACTTGAAGATTGTTACCTACATTTAAAGTTAATCATCTGAATCCACCAGACAAGGGGGAGATCATAGAGGATCGTAAGAGAGGGCGGTGACGGCAGTTTATAGTATATCCCAGAAGAATTTGCAAGTTCCCACCAGAATTCAGCCTAGGCACTCTGGCTCCAGACAGGCTGGGAAGGCTACTGGGTCTTTCTCAGCCTCAGTTCCCCCATCTAGTAAATGGGATCATCAGACCCAGCAGGGTATGGGGGTTGAATGTGATCACCTACCTGGCACATGGCAGCTGTCTGTGAAAGATGGTTTTTTCACCCTTCCTTCCACCCCACAGAGCTCATTGGTTGAAAGTGAAACAAAAGATTACATTCAGAATGTACTATTTTCCCAATCATTAAATGAAACCTCCCACAGAGGAGGAGGCCTGGGGGAGACAACCAGGAGAGTGTTTCTTGGTTCTTCTCCCTAATTCATTTCTGTCTAGCTTTGTCCAGTTGGCGTGGCCGCTCACCTCACTGAGCTCCCAGGCAGTCATCACCACCTATACTTGGGCATTGAGTCGTGCTGGGTAGGACTGCTGCTGCCCACTCAAGTTGCCAACACTCAGATGCCAAGCCCTCATCTGTTAAAAGGCAGCACCCTTGGACTCCACAAGAGAAAGCGTGTCTGTTGGCTTCCTCTGCGGTCTGCAGGCGCTTGCCCCTCCACACCCTTCCGGGCGGTCTGGACACTCCATGGAGCTGGAGGGAGGAGAGCCGGTGGTGTGAAGGAAAGTTAGTGCTCCAATTTCCAAATGACCACAGAGCCGAGTGGTAACAAAAATCAAAATCACAAACACTAATGAGGCTCCCTAGTTGGCGCCAGCTTCATTCCTGTCACCACCCGCCACAGCCCCAGAAGAGACTGGAGGATTATAGGGTTGGTGGAATCCTTGGGGCACATTCAAAGAGTTTGAGGTTTTGTTTGAAAGTCTGTTTGCAGACAGTAAAAATGGATTAAATTGCCTCTGCAACACAAAGAAATACCAGGTCTCAGGAGAGGTAAGACACCGGAGACTTAAAGTGCTACTTGAAGCAAAATAATGAAGAGTCCGGAATAGTGGGCCCTCACTGCTAATATAGAGAGACAGATCAACTAACCAATACTGTATATAAACCAATGTTTAAGCAGGTATGCATTAATTGCAGTAGAATAAAACAAATGAAATACACATTCCAATTTTTCTTTTGCTTCATGAATGAAAGGAAAGGAATTTTTAAAGGCCATGGTATGCACTACATATACATATACACACATATATATATATTTAAGTACAACACTTGTTCTATTTCCCATTGCCATTTCCTCCTGCAAGATTCAGATTTGTTATATGCATAACCTCTAGAAATGATGTGGGTGGGTCAAATAGCATTTATAAAATGCCACTGAAATAGAAAAATCAAATGAAGAATAAAGATATGAATTTTTAATTTCTTAAAAGATTTCAAATAATTCCAGGAGCTTAAATGACTTTGTATTACATTTATGCATATTGAACGTGGCAAATTATGTATCGAGGGGGAATTGAGAAAGAATTCTTCATAGTAAGATCCTGCTACTAAAACAGGATAATGTGTCTGGTAAGGTACTAAGGAGGATCCAAGCTTTGAAGCACTAACATTTGAAACTGACTTTATCAAGAAAAGAAACTGCGACAAAGATCTAGTTTTCCAAATCGCCCAAGTGATTATTAACCCCACACAAGTAAATTCGCAGCTCTTTCTAAGGTTGAACACTTAGTAAATCAACATTTAGTGAGCATCAGGCATACATCTATTTTCAGATTTTACTTTCACCTCTACAGCTACGTGTTTCATGCTGGTCCTCCCTACAGTAGATTATCTGGGCACAGACAACAAGAATGCGACACCGCTCCTGCCCTCATCTCCCCAGGCCCGGACTGTGTGCTGTGGCAGCATGGGAAGCCGTCGGGTGAGGTCCAGCCAGAGAACAGTCCTTGGCAGATAAGGGCAAGATCAGTGCAGGGTCAACACTTAAACCCTGAAAGGATGTTGGGAATTATTTTGAGAATGGGTTTCTTCTTATCAAGAAAAAGGCATATTATGTGTCTAGTTTTAAAGTAGAAAAGATATCATGCATAATTCCCAGAGATAGTCACTATAAACAATATGCTATACTTCCTTCTAGTTTCTGTTACTTTTAATAGGGAAAGGTAGATAAGTAGATATGCATTACCTATCAAATGATTATACTGTATATACTATAGTAGAAGGTTTTATTCAGGGATCTATCATGACTATCCTAATTGCTAAACCCAATTCTATCATATTACTTAATATATATTATTCCAGTTTTGTTATTCAGTGATCTATCATGACTATCCTATATTGCTAAACATAATTCTATCACATTACTTAATATATGTGATCCCATTTTTGTTTATACCACCGTGTATTTAACCAAGTCCCCATTGTAGACATTGAAAACAAAAGTGAAACCCAAACCTACTGCTACTGAGTCAATTCCAACTCATAGTGACCTTTTAGGACCGAGTAGAGCTGCTCCATAGAGTCTCCAAGGCAGCCAACCTGTAAATCTCTGTGGAAGCCAATTGCCACCTCGATCACCCTAGAACAGTGGTGGCTTTGAACTACCAAGCTTTCCATTAGCAGGGGAGCGCTTAACCACTCGCACCAGTAGGGCTCCTCAGAGCGTATGTTCTGCTCTTTGATGAATTTCCCTCTTGCCAAATCTTTATTTCCACTCTATATAATCTCCCTCCTTTATTTATTTATATTCTTCGGGAATAAGGTCTTAGAAGAGAAATGGCTCTATCAGACCCTGAGTCAAGCATTCAGGCTTTTCAGAGAGATGACCAAATTGCTCCAGGCAGTGCAAACCAATCTCCTTCCTCTGCACTTCTCCAGTGATGGATATTGTCCTTGGACGACATTGTTTCGGGTAGAAGGACTTTTGTCATGTATTTATAGGGTGGTTTGAGATGGGGGGGGGGGGGGAGGAGAGAAGGCACTTGGTGATGAAGGCATGGACAAAGGGATGAAGGTGGGAGCATATGAGCACATTCTGAAAGCCAGATATTCCCATGTGTTGAAGTGACAGGGGCCATGGAGGGGAAACAGCATGCGTAGAGGCCCCAAAGACAAGTAATAGATTTTAGAGGTGCTCAAACGCCCAGGTAAGAAAAAGTATTTAAATATGTCATGTTGAAAAAGGGGAGCCCCAAAAGATTTGTGGGCAGATGAGTGACCTGAACAAAGCTGTGCTCTTGTTAAGATCCCCTTGGTGGCATCAGGAGTCTGAATTGGAGGAGGGCGGCAAAGGATCTGAGAACCAGGTGAGGGGCAGTGGTGCAGTCGAGGAAAAGGGATGGCTGGTGGTGCTCAGGCGATGGCCACAGCGATGAAGAAGGAAGGATGAAGTGGGGAGTAGAAACCAGGTGATGCTCCACAGCATCTTAGCCTCTTCTGTTTCCCAACACCTTCCCCTCCCTCAGACATTTCCACTTTCTCAACGGAAAGAAATCCCCAGCTCCAAGACTGTGGGTTTCATATGGGTTCTGTGAGGGCCCCCACCGCCCACCTCCTCCTCCCCACCCCACCCCCACACACAAAGGAATCGATTTTCCATTGTGCAACTGCAGGCAATTTGCCAAACCAGGAGAAGGCATCTGTAGGGAAAAGGTTTTTTGTGGTGTTGGCATAGTTAGCAATCCTTGGTGCCAATAATCTCAGGTATCAGGCATCAAAGAACAAAATATCATATCATTGTAAATGAGAGGAATGCAGATTGGGGACCCAAAGCCCATCTGTAGGCACTGGACAGCCCCTTACAGAAGGGTCACAGGGAGACCAGCCAGTCAGGGTGCTATTTAGCAATGATGAAACATACAACTTTCCTCTAGTTCTTAAATGCTTCCTCCCCCTCACTATCATGATCCCAATTCTACCTTACAAATCCAGCTGGACCAGAGCATGCACACTGGTACAGATAGGAACCAGAAACACAGAATTCAGGACAGATGATCCCTTCAGGACCAGTGCTGAGAGTGGCCATACCAGGAGGGTGGAGGGAAGTTGGGATCGAAAGGGGGAACAGATTATAAGGATCTACATATAGCCTCCTCTCTGGGGGACAGACAACAGGGAAGTGGGTGAAGGGAGACATCAGACATTTTAAGATATGACAAAATAATAATACTTTGTAAATTATAAAGGGTTCATAAGGGAGGGGGTGGGGAGGGAGGGGGAAAATGAGGAGCTGATTCTAAGGGATCAAGTAGAAAGCAAATGTTTTGAGAATGATGAGGGCAACAAATGTATAAATGTGCTTGACACAATGGATGGATGGGGTGTGATAAGAGTTGTATGAGCCCCCAATAAAATGATGAAAACAAAAAACGCGGCTCCGTGCTTGGCTCTGTCTCTCTGAGCAGCCCCATGTCCGTGTAAAGCCGATGCTTACGGGAGGATCGTGTGTACTCTGCCTGGACTATACGTGAGGAAGCTTCAAATGTTTGTGGGGAAGTGAAATGAAAGGATAATGAATTTGTTTTCTTTTCCCCATGAACTTTTGGAAGTGCCATCATACAAAAAGGTGTTCCCTTTTTTCTCCGTCTATGTCCCATACTCCTCAAGATTTTTTTTTAAAAACGCTCACCGCTATTTTTGTCAATTCCAACTCATAGCCACCCTATAGGTCAGGGTAGAGCAGCCCCTGTGGGTGTCTGAGGCTCTTACTCTTTATGGGGAGAGAAAGCCTCATCTTCCTCCTGCAGAGGGTCAGGCGGTTTCAAACTGTGCACCTTGCAGTTATCAGCCCAATGTGTAATCCACTATGAGAGCTGGGCCTGGTACGTACTCAATAAACGTGTGTTACATTGAAGGGGGAAGGGTGTAAAGTCTAAAGTGTATCTAGTTGTACAGTCAATAAAAGTGATTCTTAAAAAAGAAAAAGAAACTATTATAGGTCATTGCCAAATTCTGCGGTCAAGTTTCAGAGTGCTTAGTGGCCACGATCATGGACGTGGTCTCTCTCATAGACTCCAACAGCTGGTCAAAGATTTGTCAGCTGAGTCAGAGCGGGGAAACGTGCTCAAGGGGGTGGAGCAGAGGAAATGGTATGTTCATAGGGAGGGAGTGTGTCCTCCACGTTCCCTTGTCTATCCAGGCTGACTGGAACCCTGGGAGAGAGGTTCCAGCTGCCTCTCCTGTATAGGAATTTCTCTGCACATTCATGATGCCCACAATTGTGAGAACTCCTTGAAATCAAAATTGTAACTCTATTAGATGGTTTCACTCAAAGGAAAAAAAAAATGAAGGAGGTGCACCTAGTCTATAAGATTGCCTTTTGAATCTCTATCTGTGTTGTGTTTGGAGGTCATTACAAATGGCCTGCCTTTGGACAAGAATATGTGTGTGCCTCTCCATGTGACTCCTTCTCTGTCTTTTTCTGTCTTCTGTTATATAAGGTTTCACTGCTGTCTTCACCGTGATCACACTTGGACAGTCAGGGGGAGGGAAAAAATCGGAGAGAGATATTTCAGGTGTTTGAGATGAAGGCGGTTGCATGAGTTTAACCTTCCTCGCTCTCCTTGTGAGCTTTCTGTATTTAATACTTGTTTTATCTGAAGCCTGTGGAGGTTCTAAACTATTAGAAGACACACTTTCTGAGAACTACCTTTCTAGTAGCCTGAAGATATATCATTGATGTTGGGCAACAAAGTTATTCTCTGTAATCCTCTTGATGTTGTAAATGAAAAAGAAGACGGAGCTAGCACCATCTGAACTTTGGGCAAACCATTTGCTCAAAAGGATCATCAAAGGACCAGGTCCTGCCAAAATAAAATTTTTTTTAAAAAATCCAGCAGAAAGGAAAACATAGAGGAGCACACGCAATAAGAAAAAGAAAGGAAGAAATTGGTGCAAATTAACGCCATTGTGATTGGAGATCATTACAAAACAAACTCCACCACAGCCTCGGAGGAAAGCGCTGAAAACAGGCATTGAAGTTACAGCCTCCCAGTGGCCATCTTTTAACAGCTTTCTTTCTTCCATGCTTTAACCTAAAAAAGAAAAAAGGAAAGGAAAAGAAAGGAAGGAAGGAAAAAGGAAGGGGAAAAAAGCAAGAAAGGGGGGAAAAAAAAACCCTTCCCATTGTTATGCCTCCCATTCATCTTTCATTCAAAGTCATTCACTGTGCATTAATCACCACTCTCCTCAATGCACGTGTGCTCCCAAACACGGCCTGCTTTCAGAGAGGCACACTTCCATGCCTTTGCTATTTATATGCAGAGCCTGCTGAAATTTTCATCCCAATACTCTGAGATTCCCCCTAATTTTTGCATACTGTAATTGTTCATAAAAAGACAAAAGGATGATTCCAGGCTTCCAGGACAGTTGTTTGCATCTCTTTCATTTTTTTTCCAGCTGTGACTGGCATCAGCAGGTTCTTTAGCAGGTGTCCTGTCTGCCCGATGGTAATTTTTAACTTTCCTTCACTTTCTTTTATGTCTGTTACATTTATTTTAGAGACTTTTTTTTTTAAACCTCTCTTGCCTGGTGCTGTTTGCCCCCTTTCTTTGATCAGTCTAATATCGGGATTTATCTTTATTATATCACTCCCTTTAAGAGCTACTTAAGGAGAAGGAAAAAAATTGAGTTGAGAGTCCAAAATCTTGTCTAGACAGTGTAACTACACAGTAATTGGATCTCTGACGTCCATTCTGCTCTTATTCCGATGGGTCTGGTCACGCTGGAATTTGCGAAAGCGGCAATGCTAGGTGATAGGAAATGAATACAAAAGTTGACGAAAATTTGGTTTCCCCCACCCCGTGCTACGACACTTGAGTAGAAAGCTTTGGCTTTCTAACACCATGTAAACATCAGAAGGAGATTGGTGGGATTGATAAAGAAGCTAAACTTTAATAATGAAAACAGAATCAATTATCTATGAGACAATTTAAATATGCACACGAATTTGTGGCATTCCAGCTCATTCTAGCTGGATAACATTTATTAAGGTTTGGGGAAGGAATCAAAATAAAAGAATGAGCATGAATTGTATACACTTGCATTATGTTATAATACATTTGCAAGAATCCAACTGGTTCAGACAAATTGTCAGAAATCACAGAATACCACATCAAGGGATAGCATGTGAGACTTGGAAGGAAACCAGTTTATAATTGAAGAAGTTGGGGTCCAGAGCCATTGTGATCTTCCAGAAGTCATCTAGGTCTAATGACAGATAGAGCCTGGTGCTTGCAGGCCCGTCTCAACATATTTCCTACCCGGACCTTAGACATGCGTGCAGTCTCTCAGAGGCACATCAGCACCCACAGCCTCGTGGGCAGTGTGTCTCATCCTGGCACCAAGACCTCCAGTGACCTGAGAAGGCACAGTCATACTGCCACGTCTGGGATAGGACAGCTGGCAATGAATGAATGAAAGCTTCAGGAAGGTTGGTTGCTATTATTACCGTGGTCACTATTGTTCTTAATGGAAGTCTCGCTTCTAACTCTGTCTTTTTTTTTTTTTTTTTAAACATTTTATTAGGGGCTCATACAACTAACGCCGTCTTTCATGAACACTAGCATTTTCCTTTCTGTATGTGAACTGGTTCACTTTTGAAAGTTGTTCTCTGCACCTAGATACCCAGGGAACAGATGACACGGACCGTTTAATCGCCTGTCAGGAGTTATCTATTGCTCTACCAGAACCGGGGTCTCGAAGAGCAGAATCAGTTTGTAAAATGCAGATTTTAACAATCATAGGCGCTCAAGGTGGCAGAAGACTTCCCGGATGATCGATATGAGCAGTGCTCCTGTTGATGAGACTCCGTCTGCACTAACACCAGATTTCTTATATAAAATAGGACAACATATCACAAAGTAGACCCTACAAGAGACTGCTGCAGAGAAAGTCACCTTATTAACAATAGCCGCTGTCTGAGGAGTGCCCGTTACTGTTGCTGGGGCTCAGGGAGTCGAGTCTGATTCCTAAGGACCCCGTGGGACAGAGCAGAACTTGGCCAGCGGGTGTCGTGGGTTCTAGTCGGTACAGGAGTGGGTCTCCTGGTCTTTTCTGGTGCACTCTTTAAGGTCGCTAAGGTGTATCCACAGCCGTTGTAGCTAAATATTTCTCTTTGCTCCATTTTAGTAGATGACTGAACGGAGATGGTAGAGCATGACTAATGGACACCCAGACGGAACTAGGGTCTGACCAGACCCGCCCACCTCAAAGCCCAGCTTCTTTCTCGTGTCCAGCATCCACAGGCCAGGCTTCTAGAATTCTGCAGAAATGTGCTGCCCTCCTGTTTTCTGTTGTGTTACTTTCTCTGTTCTCAATTCATTCCTTCTTCTATACCATGCATCTAAGGACATTCTTCAACTTTGAATTTGAATACGCCGGCCACTCGAATGGGATGATGGCCAATAACGGAACCATTTTATAAAACCAAGGAAATCAAAGCCTCCTTCAAACCAGAAGTGACTAACAGCAGGGAACAGAAAATGCATGAAAGAAGGCGAACCAGAAGTACAGGTACATAGCGCAAATGACTATTACCAATTCAGAGTGGAGTACCTGGCACCTAGTAAGCCTTCCATAATATTATGTATATAGCATTTCCACATAGAACAGCTTAAAATGCATAAAATAGAAAAGGAACATGGCCCTTTTAGCAGCAATGTCTTTGGATGATCAAATTTATCTACGGTCTTTTAAGATCCTATAAATGTTCTGTAGTTATTCATGTCTATATTAGTTTTTAATAAAGATAAATAAATAAAGACACCCCCCCCCCCAGACAAACAAACAGAGCCAGAGTGAAATAAACACCTTGCCTGGATCCAGGTAGAAATGTCCCCTGAGCTTAATCGCTTGAGACCCACCACTAGCAAACACTTGAGTTCGGGTCTATCTCGATTCTCCCACAACTGTGGCAAACCACAGCGTCCCCATCGGTCAGCTGGAGGGCTTGGTAACCACCTTGCTTGGTAACCACCTTGCCTTCTAACCGAATGACAGCAGTGTGAAGTAGCGTAGTGTACTCTTATGGGTAAATGTGACTTGTAAGTGAACACAAGTGAACACATTTTATAGGTAATAAAAATAATAACAGTAAATTCTATAAAAACTATGGTTTGTGGGAATTTAAAAAAATCATTTTATTGGTGACTTGTACAACTCTTAGCACAATCCATACATCCATCCCTGTGTTTCCAGTTCCTATCTTTACCAGTGTACATTCTCTGGTCTAGACAAATTTGTAAGGTAGAACTGGGATCATGATAGTGATGGTGAGTGGGGAGCATTAAAGAACTAGAGGAAAGTTGTATGTTTCTTTGGTGCTATATTGCACCCTGACTGGGTTGTTTCCTCCCTGTGACCCTTCTGTAAGGGGATATCCAGTTGCCTGCAGATGGGCTTTGGGTCCCCACTTTGAACTCATTCACAATATGATTTTTTGTTCTTTGATACATGATACTTGATCCCATCTACACCTTGTGATCATACAGAACAGGGTGCTTCTTCCATGTGGGCTTTGTTGCTTCTCAGTTTAATGGCCGCTTGTTTATCTTCAAGCCTTTAAGACCCCAGATGCTATATCTTTTGATAGCCGGGCTCCATCAGCTTTTTTCACCACATTTGCTTATGCACCCATTTTGTCTTCAGCAATCATGTTGGGAAGGTGAGCATCATGGAATGCCAGTTTAATAGAACAAAGTGTTCTTGCATTGAAGGAGTACTTGAGTGGAGGCCCAATGTCCATCTGCTACCTTAATACTAACCCTATAATTATAAGCACATAGATCTATTTCCCCATCATCATATATAAATATCTTTACATATGTACATGCCTGTATTTAGATCTCTGTAAGTGCCCTTCACCTCCTAGCTCTTTCCTCTATTTCCTTTTACTTTCCACTTGTCCCACTATCATGTTCAGTCTTCACTTGGGTTTCAGTAATTCCTCTCAGTTGCATTGCCCTTGATCAAGCCCTACCAGGCCTCCTACACCCTCCTTGCTACTGATTTTGGATCACTTGTTGCTCCTTGTGGGAATTTTTAAATTAAATATTTCTAAACGAATTATCTTAGAATCTTAAGAAAACAAGTAAATAAGAATGCCTACAATGTGAGTAAAAACCAAATACCAAGTCTGAAGTAATTTTAGGTATTTGGTTTGTGTTCCAAAGAAACTTAATCATTAAAAATACAAGGGCATACATCACTTAAAGCAATTATGGAGCACTTTGAACTGAAATTCTACTCTTTGGTTTCTAGACCTTTAAAAATCCATTTTTAACAGGAAAATAACTTTTAAAATGTAAAGATAAAGCATATTGGGACTCATAAATGCCTCAAATTGGCTACAGCCATTTTTAGCACGTGTCTGTTGACTTCCCATGTTGTCTTCCCCCAGAGAGAAAGTGGTGGCAGAAGTTCACCCAGCCCATGAACTTGGACCATGCACTCAAACTCAACCTGTAATTCAAAATCCAGGGCTCCTTTTCTGCGGCTTCACAGGTGTCTTTGTTCCCGCTCATCAAGGACACCTGGAGAGCCTACAGTTTACTTTGTTATGGCTGTAAACTCCTTGTAAAAATGTTTGTCTTTGATTTCACACTCTTTAGGATACAGCAGCTTGCCCAGAAGCCCCTCCCTCACCTCCTCCCCAGGTGGTACAAGCAGACTACGGTCAGAGGAGTGTGTGTGTGTGTGTGTGTGTGTGTGTGTGTGTGTGTGTGTTGGAGAAGGTTGGGAGGGAGGTTGTGAAGAATGGGACCGTGGACCAGTAGAAGCAGCATGTACAGGGATTTTCAAAGGGATGATAAAGGCAAATGGATTTCTCTCTCCACTGTGGAGGGCTTCTTTCACCCCATCTCCATGGATCACCACCCCTCTTTCCAAAGTGACAGACTGCCTGACCCCTGTGAGAGAAACCGAAAGAGGCCTGCCACCATGGCCATCTCCTCCCTGATTTCGACTAGCATCTCCGTCTACTACAATGTGTTCAAACCTGCAGCATTGGGTTTTTACTGTTGCTTGTTATTTACAGGACCACACACACATTTTCTTCACTGTCTACAGGCTGAGGTTGATGGCTTAAGGACCATTAAGGAAAGGGTACATTACAACTATTTGTGTGACTCTCACCCTCTATAAACAAACAAAAAACCCTCTGAAAAAATCAGGTAAAGAACCTATATAGAGAAAATTTGTAATTAGCAGCCACAATATGTAACCATAAATAAGCACACAAAAATGGCATTCTGAGTATTAATTACTGGTGTGTCTTAGCTTTTTAGCACATGCCATATGCTTGTTTTAAAAATTACCATTTCTCTGCATTTTAAGCATTAGAATTCCTCCATGTATAAGGCCCCTTTTCCAAATTTTACTTAAGGTACTTTTTTCTCCTTTTAAAAAATTTCACCTTTATGTATATATATTTAAATCAGAAGCATGCTCTGTGTACCATGGGTAGGTAAGTTTTCTTTTCCTTGAACATACTGTCTTCGTTGCCACCTGAAAGTTTTCCTGGTGACTGCTACTTGCAGACAATAATTGGTGATTTATGATGGCCATTTTAGGTTGCCAGAGAGGGAAAAGTCCTCTGTCAATTGCATACTTTTTAACATGTTTTCTTATTTCCTCTTCAGAAGAGAATCTCTTATTCATCAAGGATTATTAAGCTCTTAATGGAATTATGACCAACCATTAATGTCAGTCTTCTGTGGAAACACTCGTTTCTAATGTTGTGTCTTTCAGGTTAATTCAGCAATGCTACATAAGGCCATTTTCCCCCTGGTGTATTTAAATTTACAAAGTGCTAATAAAATGACATTTTACTGTACTTTATAAAACCACAAAGCAAAAAAATATGATTCCCACACAGACAATAGCATTCAGCCTAACCTCCCACTAAATGGCATTCCGAACATAAATGTTTAATGTCTTAGAAAAGCAGTATAATAATCCCTTATAATTCCCAGAGTTCCATCCTTCTCACAAACACTGTCTTAGAACCATTATCTGTAGCTCTAAGTGGGAAATAGAAATTCAGCAATAAGATAAACAATTACAGTATTCAGACAATATTAAAAGCTCTCCGAGAAGATTTAGTAGTAACGATGGTACTCTCTGCCTCAAACTCGGGTGTTTCATTTGCATGTTTGAAAGAGTTTATAGCACAAACGTGCCATCCTTGGGTTCTTTACAACTTTATGTGATTAAAATAATAAAGGGATCATCGGAAAGGCAATGAGAAAAGTTTTCTGTGAACAGATATATATGGTACAAACTTATTGAAAGGTTGCCTGAATGTTTTGTGCTGGAGACTGGCTGTGTCTCAGAACTATTAAAATATACCAAGAGCCACCAAGGGTGGATGTTCGGGGAGGACCTGCTCAGTGCTCCCAATTCTATTCACCCCGTTGTACAGTCACAGGCATTACGCAGCTTGTTCAGGAAACCAGCTAGGAAATGGCAAAGCCAGATTTCAACCCACATTTGTTTCCTCTTATCAATCCAAGGGAAAGCAGCTAATATTATGGAGAAAACTACTTAGGGTTACAATAACAAGAAGTTAGAAACAGCCCTAGTGCCCCTCCGTAGAAAAATGGATAAAGAAATGTTGGTGCATACACATAATGGAAACAGGCATCTCTAAACAAACAGCGATGACACCACGAAACACCTCATGTCATGGATGGATCACATGTCATGGATGGATCTCGTGTCATGAATGGATCTCGTGTCATGGATGCATCTCGTGTCATGGATGGATCTCATGTCGTGGATGGATCTCGTGTCATGGATGGATCTCGTGTCATGGATGGATCTCGTGTCATGGATGGATCTCGTGTCATGGATGGATCTCGTGTCGTGGATGGATCTCGTGTCGTGGATGGATCTCATGTCGTGGATGGATCTCATGTCATGGATGGATCTCATGTCATGGATGAATCTGGAGAACATGATGCATAGTGAAGTTAGTCCATCACGGAGGACTGAGGGTGTAGGAAGAGCACACTCGTGGGAGGATAAAAACAGTGACAGAGACGTGCATACGAAAGGGAACCGATGTTGGAAGTACCCAAGGGCGGGATGGCAAAATCGGGGAAGAAGGTTGAGAGCTAGGGAGTTGGGTGAAAGGAAGAATGGAGCCCTAGAAGAGAGGGCCGAGAAACGAGGAGGACAGAGAGCGAGAGCATGCAGAGGGGAGCTGACCAATGGTTTGGATGCTCAACAGAGAGTTGATAGTCTGAAAGCACCACTGCCCAATTGGCGTTAAAATTCTTTTAAAAAAGCAAGTAAATGCCCTCATGTGAGTGTGCTGAAAAAAACATAAAATATGATGGTAAAGATACTTACAATCTACTTTTCAGGGCTTTTTTTTTTTAAACGAAAAGAGAAAGAAGTATCATTTTGTTTCCATCTCTTCATTTCCACCTTCTCCTGTCTCTGAGAACAGAGGTCATTCGGATTTGTCTGTATAAGTACTTGTATCTATAAATTTATATTTATTAGCTAACCCTTGATCCATTATAAGTAGTCAAGTGTTGGATTTCACTGATTCTCCTAACTGGGCAATTTCATGGGATAGTCTGAATTCACCTTAAATGCAATTTTTAAATATTTCTAAACTACTCCCTAATGCATTGCTGAAAATCCGAAATACTGCTTAAGAGTATTGAGAGGTAAACTAGCCAGGAAGAATTGTCTTCTCTTGAAATGTCCAAGTATTCCCGAGGGTCACAGTAGAATTATCAGCACTTACTTTGATGACACGTCCTTCATATCTTTCCAGGGCACACTCCACAAAGCCTCAAGAAACTTCCCAGGGAGAGCCAAGGTTCCATTATTGGGTCACATTTGTGCCAAAGGCAGGGTGCTGAATGTCATCAAATCATTCCACTTTAGTCATCTGGCTGGTCTGAGTCAGCCTCCACTCAGAGCTGTGGACATTCATTAAGGCTGCAGATTCTTCCTTGAAAAGGAAATTCATTCCAACACCTGCCACAATTACCCTGTTAAGCCGAGTGGACAAAGGTAGCTGACATGTGACCTTTTAACCTCGCCGGCACTTCCATACCTGGGGCCTTTGCCTCAGAAATGCCCGGCCCCTTGTTTGTTTGCGCCTCCCTCGGTTATGCAGTGTTTGTTTTGCCCACAGTTGCAGTGTGCGCCGAACACAGCTAACAGTCCACCTCTTATTGATCTCGGCCGCCTGTCTGACTTGTAAAGGGAATCTGGGTGGGGCAAATCCTGACCAGTGCTGAGAGGTGTAGCCTCTAAGTGGGGTTGCTGTTGTCATGGTTACTCCAGCGCCCCTGGTATGGCTGGATTCATCTTTGGAGTGCCTGTCATGCTGTCCAAGCCCCATTTCTCCTTGTTACCGAGTGCAGTTAAGGAGAAGCTGGCTCGTGGTGATGCCAGAGAAGGGCTATTTGTTTTGGTGGTTGAGTTTAATAATCTTTTTAAACCTGAAAATTCTATGGGTTGCCCATCCCAAATCTTAGGGGCCCGAAATGACCTCGTAGAACTGCCTCAGAAAGTTCCCTGGGCTATGTGCCTTCTGTGGGGAAGACAGACAAGGTCCCCGCCATCAGCTTCACAGCCTTATAGGACAGGATGCAACTGCCTGTGTATGTTTCTGAGGCTACAAATTGTTACGGGAGCAGAAAGTCCCTTTTTCCTTCCTCGGAGTGACTGGGGATTTGAACAGCTGACCTTGTAGTAAGCAGCCCAATATATTACCCACCACACACCCAGTGCTCCAGAGGAGGGGACAGATATTTATGACATTTCTTCGGATTCTCTGGATTCAGCAAAATAATTTTTCCACCTGGAATGCAATTTCTCCTTTTGAAAATGGGGCTGGATACCTGAGACTTATCTAGCTCGTGGAAAATCAAGTGGGGAAACTGGTTAAGACCTGTCAGATTAAATTCGCCCCTAATGCCAAGTCTTGCACATTCCCATTGACGGAGAAGACAGCAGGATGGCTGAGCAGGAAACCGAGGTCCCTAGCTTGCTGGGAACTTTGGGGTGAGCTGCCCTCATGTTCCTGGACTAATAATGATCTCCATTCCTTAAAGGAAGGAGTTGACAAAGGCTGACTCTGAATGCCTCGCCCAATGCTTTCATGCTCTAGGAATCTCCTGCCCAAGGGAAAGCCCGTCCTATGTTGCCCCCTAAACTTCAGCATCCATGTGGAGGTCACCGGCGTCTGATGTTTCACTCCACCTGTTTAAGAGTGCAGAAGAAATCCCTCGGCGGCACAGGGACACTACTATCCCAGGTATGAAATCTAATGAGAAATGTCAGAGGAGGACTTGGCCAGGCTTTGACCTTGCCTGTCCCAGACACTTGGAGAATGCAAAGCAAGGGCTCTGCTTTCATCCAAGAGCCGCACACACTCCCATTCCCCACATGCAGGGCCAGCTGCACCTGACAAGGCCACCACCATCAGCTTGCTGCCCCATCGCACAAGTCAGAAGCTAGTGGGATCAATCAAACGGTGTCCTAATACCTGTACTTGCGAGTGTGATCTTGATTGAGGTGAGCAATTTTCTTTGCAGGGGTTAGCATGTCCGTTACTGGTCCTAACAGAGTAGTCCTAATCCCATATGATTGGCATCAGAAGAAGAGGAAGACAGGCTCGGAGATAGAGACCTAGGTACAGTGAGGAGCTGCCCACATGTCAAGGAATAGCAGAGACACCTGGGGTTTAAGAAGCTGAAAGAAATGCAGTGGAATCTTCCCCTGAAATGACAGCGAGCACAGCTCAGCCTGGAGTCAGACTCGCAGCCTCCATCACTATGGGGAGATGCAACTCTTTTGCACTAACAACCACCACCTGCTCTGTGGTGGCTTGCAATGGCAGCCCTTCCCTCGTGAGACACCCACACACATCACGCCACTTAGTGGCACAGCGTTGCTAGGAAGCCAGCCCGGACTCCCGGCCCCATGGTCTAGAGCAGCGGTTCTCAACCTGTGGGCCGCGACCCCCTTTGGGGGCTGAACGACCTTTTCACGGGGGTCGTCTGATTCGTAGCAGTAGCAAAATGACAGTGATGAAGTAGCAACGAAAATAATTTTATGGTTGGGGCGTCAGCGCCACATGAGGAACTGTATGAAAGGGTCGCAGCCTGAGGAAGGTTGAGAACCACTGCTCTAGAGGAAGAAATTCAGATTAGGTACCATAAGTACACAACCATGTCTTTTCCAAGCTTCCTGTGCCCTGTTGTGTCCGTGTGGTGCAGGCTGATGTTGGCAACTCCGACAATGCATTCTTATCATGATTCTGTTTCCAAAGGGAAATGTCGAGGGGCCAGGCATCAGTCTCTCCATTCCAAATGGGCGGTGCAGCCTTCGGCAAACTTATTGGTCGACGGCAGCCCAACGCTCCTTTGAAAGAGCTGCTGGCCAGGCATTTTCCGTGAAAGAAATTGAATTTCACCTTGGGAATTCGTTGGAATCTTTCAGGACATCCAGTGAGACAATTGGGGACATCCTGGAGTGTCACAGAGCCGAGGTTAGAAATCACACTCATCCCCCCTCTGGGTTCTTCAGGGAGTTTCACTGATGGGCACTCAACTTTCATGATCCCCTGGGCTTCCTTCTCCCTGTTATCTCTTTATTGACTACTGAAGGGGCTCATCAGCAGATCTCTTCACCTAATTAGCGTTCCTCCCGGAAAACAATGGCCCTTCCTCCAGGAATGTGCAGGATTTTAGAGTCAGGAAGAAGCCTGTGACCTTCTGAACCGCTCTGTTGTCAGGCTGAGCAAAGGTGACTCGCCAAACATGAGCAGCAGCAGCATCGCGGGGCCAGGAAAAACAGCTCAGCCAGACAGTGCCCGGCCTTCATAATAGGAAACATCCATTTTCCAAAAACAGGTGCAAGGCTTCTTTGGAAGGCTCTGCTCTTGGTTTCCAAGATCCCCGAGCTGAGTGAATTCTGGAGGAGGCAGGGTCTCAGAAAGGGACCCTGGCCCATGCTGTCATCAGGAGGTGTTTATAGGCAACACCAAACTGCTCCCTGGAGAGATGAAATCTGAATGTCTAGTTCAGGGTGGCCCATTTGGAAGGTGAAACTCCTAAAACCTGAGTGTGCCAGCTTGTGACCTTTTGAGTCTGCCATCTCTCTGTTTACCTGCTCATGACAACTTTGTGTACTCGCCGTCTGCGCAATACCTTCAGGCTCAACCCATCCTATTTATTCAATATTCAGTCCAGCAGTCACTCATCCTCTCACTTATCCCCGAACAGAACTGCTGAAACTAGGGATCCTCCACAAAATACTTTTAAACCCACCAGCTCCGTGACTTTAAGGAAGTCAGGCAGCCACCATTTCCTCATCTGTTAAAAGATGGGATTGGACGGAATCCCTTCCAAAGGTTTCATTCTATAAATTCTAAGCCAATCCTAAGTGCATGGCCTTGGACATACGTATCTAATTGATTAATCATTCAAGTTGACAAACACATATGTCAGCAACTCTTTCTACACAACTCTCCCTATTTTGACAGCCTAGACAGCTAGCCTGACACAAGGCTGGCCGGAACAGCTGGCCCGTGAAAGGATCATAGTGTCACAGAAACCCACCAGGCAAACTGTTTACAAATTCTTTTAGTTTGTGTTGTTTGTGTATTGCTCCAAGATGCCTGGCACTGGGCTCACTGGTTAGAAATAGAGCTTTGTGACCTATTATTTAACACATGAAATCCCTGGGTGGTGGGAACGATTTAACCCATTCAGCAACTACCTGCAATGTTGGAGGCGGGAGTCCACAAGGAAGGGTGAGAATTTGATTGTGGGCCAATCCTTTACAAGCCTATGAAGCACAGTTCTACTCTGACACGCGTGGGGCCATCGTGAGTCAGAACTGATGGCAACGAGAGATACTTGAGAGTGGGGTGGTCCTATGGATTAAGCATAGGGTCACTAACCATAAGGTCTGGGGTTAGAATCCACCCGGCGCTTGGCAGGAGAAAGATGAGGCAGCCTGCTTTCCTACAGATTGACAGCCTTCAGAACAGTTCTTCTCTGTACTCTAGGGTCCCGATAATTTGGAATACCCCAATGAGGAAACCAGAAAAATCAAACTCACTGCCATCTTGCTGATTTGGACTCCTGGTGACCCGGGGCACGGCCCCTGGGGGTGTGGGAGACTGTAACTGTTTACAGGAGATCTCCCTCCCAAGGAATGGCTGGTGGTTTCTGAATTGCTGACCTTACAATGAGCAGCCCAGCGTGGCACTGCTTTACCAGCCTGTCGACTCCCGCAGTGACCCTACAGGACAGAGCAGAACTGGCACTGTGGATTTCTTAGGCTGTAAATCTTTATGGGAGCAGAAAACCTCTGGTCGTTTTGAACTGCTGACCTTGCAATTAGTAGCCCAATGAGTAACCTACTATGCCACCAGGGCACCTTAATAGAAAGTGGGTTTTTTCTGAAGTGCTGGGGTATTGGAGAGACTTAATAATTCTATCACCTCAGTACCAGACTAGTGACCAAACTCATGATAGATTGGCAGAGTGGCTACTTATCCCTTGGGGTCCTCTCTTACCTGAGCTTTAGATAAGCACTTGTCCATGTTTCCCAGATTCCTCAGCAATTAGGGATGCCCATGGGGCTGACTCAGGTGAAATGAATGATTGCTAGGTCATGTGGGCAATCTCTAGTCTTCGCCTTAAAGTTGAACTGACCCTGCTCTTTCCCTGGCATCCTTCCCATTGGCTAGGAAATGGTGCCAACTGGTAGGACCTTGCAAACAGGAATTGGGGTGGCCAAAGCTGCCTATCAGGCATGGACCATGCTCCTCTGGACAGTTGGAAAGAGAAATACAGAAACTCTTATTCATGCCATTGTTATAAACAAAACGTTTTATACAGTCACTTAATCGATACCCCCAGTGGACCCTTATTTCTGGAGTCAACAAAAGAAAGTAGTTTGGGAAGGAGCAACAAAAAAAGGGGTCGCTATATCTTTTGATAGCTGGACACCATCAGCTTTCTTCACCACATTTGCTTATGCACCCATTTGTCTTCAGCGATCATATCAGGAAGGTGACTGGGGTCTTAAAGGCTTGAAGATAAACAAGTGGGCATCGAGCTCAGAAGCAACAAAGCCCACAGGGAAGAAGCACACCAGCCTGTGTGACCACAAGCTGTAGAAGGGATCAGGCATCAAGCATCAGAGAACAAAAAATTGTATCATTGTAAATGTGGATGAGTGCAGAGTGGAGACTCAAGCCCATCAAGCCCATTGGTAGGCAACTGGACACCCCCTTACTGAAGGGTTGTGGGGAGAAGATGAGTCAGTCAGGGTGCAGGGTAGCAACAAGGAAACATATAACTTTCCTCTAGTTCTCAAATGCTCCCCCCCGCCCCAACTATCAAATCCCAATTCTACCTTACAAATCTGGCTAAACCAGAGGATGTACATTGGTACACATAGCACCTGGAAACACAGGGACTCCAGGACAGATGACTCCTTCAGTACCAATGGTGAGAGTGGTGATGCCTGGAGGGTAGAGGGAATGTAGGGTAGAAAGGGGGAACCGATTACAAGAATCTACATATAGCCTCCTCCCTGGGGGAAGGACAGCAGAGAAGAGGGCAGGGGGAGACATCGGACAGTGTACCATATGACAAAATAATAATAATGTATGAATTATGAAGGGTTCATGAGGGAGGGGGGAGCGGGAAGTGAGGGGGAACATGAGCAGCCAATATTAAGGGCTCAAGTAAAAGGCAAATGTTTTGAGAATGATGATGGCAACAATTGTACATATGTGCTTGACACAACAAATGTACATATGGATTGTGATAAGAATTATATGAGCCCCCAATAAAATGATTTTTAAAAGAAAGAGAAAAGCTCAAATTAAAATAAACTTTGGTTACAGCTGAAAAAAGGGGGGGGGGGAGGCCGTAGACAAGCGGAATTGACCCAATGACTGCAACAATGTTCTCAACCATTAGAATAACCCTGCAGGTGGCACAGGGCAGGGCGGTGTTTCACTCCATTGTATCCAGAGTCTCGCTCTGAGCTGGCACTGACTTGATGGCACTGAACAGCCACACAGATATTAACTACATTTTAAAATCGCACTTAGTGAGACAGGTAAAGAGAAGATAGATGAGACTGTCTTCCAAACAGAAACGATTGAAGCGTCTGAAGATAGAGGGGCACCAGAAAACGTGTTTTCAAGTGATGAGGTCTATTTTTGGGTGTGTATGAAAGAAAATGTTTATTGGTTAATAGGTGCGTGATATGCAGAGAACATTTTTAAGTTTGTGGAAAATTCTCATTATCTTTTCATTCTCTTTTTCTACGAACTTTTAGAAATCCCCTTGTATTCTTAAGAACAAAATTTGAACCAAAGTCACTGCAGAATCCATGAAAAGGAAATAATGTTAAAAGGTAATCGCAACACTGTGTTACAAAGTGATGAATGAAGAGGTCTCCTATAGATATGTTTCTATGAGAAACCTAATTTCTTTCCTTTTTTCTCTTCAAAATTAAACATATTTTGTTTGGAAAATACCCTTGCATGCATGCAAGCACCCTGCTGGTAATACTCACCTTCATACATATGAATATACATACACACATACACAAGGAGGCTTCAAAAAGTTTGTGGAAACATTCCATTATTCTATAATCCCATTTTTCTACAAAGTTTAAAAGTCCTCCAATATACAAGTAAATGCATATATATGATCTATAAGTACTTAATTTATATACATGTACATATAGACCTACATATATATGTATGTCTTTCTTTTTTTGTGTGTATGTCTTTCTTTTAAAAAATCATTTTATTGGGGGCTCATACAGCTCTTATCACAATCCATCCATCCCTTGTGTCAAGCACATTTGTACATTTGTTGCCATCATCACGTTCAAAGCATTTTCTTTGTATTTAGGAGCCCTTGGTATCAGCTCCTAATTTTTTCCCTCCCTCCCTCATGAACCTTTGATAATTTATAAATTATTATTATTTTTTCCTGTCTTACACTGACCAATGTCTCCCTTCACCCACTTTTCTGTTGTCTACCCCCTAGAGAAGGGCATATATGTAGGTTATTATAACTGGTTCCCCCTTTCTACCCCCACCTTCCTCTTCCCCTCCTGGTATGGCTACTCTCATTATTGATCCTGAGGGGTTCATCTGTCCTGGATTCCGTGTTTCCAGTTCTTATCTTTACCAGTGTACATTCTCTGGTCTAGACAGATTTGTAAGGTAGAATTGGGGTCATGATAGTAGGGGAGGGGGAAGGAGGAAGCATTAAAGAACTAGAGGAAAGCTGTATGTTTCATCAGTGCTATACTGCATCCTGATTGGCTCATCTCTTCCTTGTGAACCTTCTGTAAGGGGATGTTCAATTGTCTACAGATGGGCTTTGGGTCTCCACTCTGCACCCCCCTCATTCGGGTGAATATGATTCTTGTTCTCTGTCTTTTATGCCTGCTACCTGATCCCATTGACATCGATGAGGTCTATTAAAGACTATTTAACCCCAGGAGCTGCTCTTAGATCAGCTGAAACTTTAAAAACATAAGAAAACTCTTGAGAGGGCTCAAGTAGAAAATGTTTTGGAAATGATGATGGAAACATAGGTACAAATATGCTTGATACAATTGATGCATGGGATGTTATAAGAGCTGTAAGAGCCCCCAATAAAATGATTAGAAAGAACGAAAACTCTTAGGTGTCAGAGTGAAAGCGTGTGATCCTGAATTTTATTTTGGTGTCCTTTCATTAACATCGTTGTACCCCCATAGAGCAGTGGTTCTCACTTTTCCTAATGCCATGACCCTTTAATACAGATCCTCCTGTTGTGCTGACTCCCTAACCCCACAATTATTTTTGTTCTACTTCATAACTGTAATTTTGCTATTGTTATGAATTGGATGACCCCTGTGAAAGTGTTGTTTGCTCCCCAAAGGGGTTGTGACCCACAGGTTGAGAACCGCTACTGTAGAGTGAGCAAAGGGCTTGCAGCCAGACAAATTGAAGTTTCAGTTGCAACGTTTCCACTTAACTACCAGTGACCATGGCCAAGAAATCAGACCACTCGGACTCACTTTCCCCATCGATACAGAGAGAAGAGTAATAGATGTGTCCTCCAGCATTGATGTGAAGTCAACATCACACAGAGCTCAAGTGACTCTTGCTGCACAGTCACCTCCCCTTGAGGAAGGGATTATTTTTCTGATGAGCGTACCTTGATTTTAAGAGCCCTGGTGGCGTCATGGGTAACCTGTTGGGTTGGTTGTTAACCACAAGCTCTGCAGTTCAAAACCATCAGTCGCTCCAATGAGAAAAGATGAGGCTTTCTACTCCCATAACATGTTTCAGTCTCAGAAAGCCATGGAGGCAGTCCCACATTGTCCTGCAAACAGTGGTGGGATTCAAATAATTTACCAACCGGCTCCCTGCACAACCCCTAAGGACAGTTTTAAGCATAAAAACCAATAGACTGAGAGGTAGTGTATTATTCCAACACCATGTCAGATGAGTGTAAAAGAGTAAGGTCTGCACACGTGTGGTTTTCACACTGGGCTGGCTGGAGAGCGCCCTGACCCCAGGTGCCATTTCACAACCGGTTCACCAAACTCAACAAAATATTAGGTGGCAGTTCTGCTGAATGGGTGCGATCGGCCGAATCCAAGCCCTGCCTATTCAGTCACTAGATGGCTGAATCGACTCAGTGACAGTGAACTCCAAGCTTGAGGAGGTGCCAGCCTCTGCCTTCTTCTCCCTTGGTGTGTCTCTGGGTCTCTTTGCTCGAGAGAAAGCTCTCTAGTCCTCGAGGTTCACTCTCGGTGGGGATGGACTCGCTGGCCGTGAGTTTTGAGTTCCTTTGAGGGCTCTGCCTTGTGGCTGGGTTAGGGTTGCTCTTGGTGATTCCATTGCGATCTGGCTGGCCCTGTCACCTGGCATGTCACTTTCTGAGTGAACTGAGCGGGCCTGCCTCTCTGTAGGTCTTTCTGCACAAACCACATGAGAGCCAGGGCCGCAGTAAGCTCCTTACATGCCAGCGGCCACCCAGGCAGGAAGAAAGCAGGGTAGCAGCTTCCTGGGCGTCTGCACCACCTGAGGGTGAGCCGGCTTTCACAGGCCTTTGTAAGAGGTTTGGGTTACTGGGTGCTCCCAGCACTCACAGCTGAGAACTTGGTAAAATGACCTGAACAGGTCAGGTTCCCATTGCAATCTCATTTGCAAATACAGAACCTCACCCTCTGAGGCCCTCACTTACTTACAGGCTTTCTTCTCCGTGTCCTTCTTTGAGGATTAGTTCGTGAATAATACCTCCACAGCTCAGCCAATGCCGGCCTCAAAGGACCCTCATCTTTTTGGTGCACTTCGCTGCTGCATGTCCTGGCTCTCTCGTTTAGACACGGAAAGGTTTTTAAATGTATGTCGCAGGACGTCTGAATCCTCTTAGGCACTTTCTAGTTGCCCTTGAAAGATTTTGTGTGCAGGTTAAAGGGACGGCAAGGTTTCTTCAGCATCAGATCCTGCGTTGTGAGCCTTTCAGAAGTTTTTTTGACTGGGGTTATCTCTTCAGGAATCCAAACTGGGGAGCTGAAACAAAGGACGATGCTTCCCATGTTGTTAAATGTGCTGGAAGAGATCCCGCTCATCATCCAGACTCAAACAAATCCCAATTAAATCCCATCAAACAGCAGCGTAGGCTGGAAAAACATTAAGACCTGTGTATTCAGAGCTCTTTTAAGTCTATTCCAGCGTGGGGTTTCCGCGTTTTTTTCTAAGTCTCTGCATTATTTTTGTCAACTTTAAATTCTAACAGTGATGACATATTTATTCCAACTGAATTCAAGCCAGCTTCATCCGGTATTCAGCAGCAAACTAGCAAGGAGAATTTATCAAATGTTTCAGATAAGCCAGGCACAGATCTCTTGGTTTTAAGTATATTATCCCTGGATGTTGGTATTGCAATTACTTCCATTTTCAAGGCCAAGTGACTTCGTCCCAGAGCACAAGGTCACACGGACAATGAGTAGAAGAGATTCAAACCCAGATCTGACTGTTTTACAATTCTCGTCACCCCCACTCGTGCTTCCTCCACCGAAGGGAGGTTTTCCTTGGATTTGGCAGCTCCAGGGGCCTTCCAAAACCTGGTGCAAAAATCCCATGATCCTTTCACTCCATTCTTTCCCCTTCACTTCACATTTTGAACTCCCTTCAGCAAACTGAAGTTCACGTCCCAGAATTAACCGCCGATGCGCTCCCCCTGCCACACCTGGAAATGCGCGGCGTGGCAGACAGCACGCTCTCAGAACAAAAGGAGAGCGAGATGTTTTACAGGCGAAGGGGTGTTTCTTTTGCAGACAGAGTGGAACTAAAACGGAGCGAAGTTTACTGCAGTTCTGGCTATTGAAAATGTTTGTCTTTCTGGGCCCACATATCCCTGCTATGTCAAAAGGGCTGGGGCCCCATCACTGATGCTGTCAAATGAGTTCTTCTGCGGTGGACACCAAAGGCCCCCAACCCCCGCACCAGCGGAAGGAGAGCCAGCAGCACTTCCCTCCTTCTTCCTGGAAGCCCAGGAGCCACAGTATAATGTTGCCCTTACGGCCCTCCATTGGCCAGTTAGCTGACAGGACTGATTTCACTCCACCGATGTTCCCTCTGAATACGACCCTCCCCACATGCCTGCCCCTGAACTCTCACCGTGACCATCTTCCTGCCCCATTTATGTTTTTCAGAGGAAGCAATAACTAAAGCCTGCAATTGAGTCAAGCTCACCTGGCCTTGGGAGGCACCAGGTTGGCAGAACCAGGAGAAGAAGGCCCACTGCACAGGACTGAAGGAAACAATGCGGTGTGATTGGACGCTGACCGGTAAACCAGGCAGAGGGGTGCGGGACGAGGGGAGCTACCCACGTCCAAACCAACAACCCAGGGCCCACCTCCTGCCAACTGAGCAGAGTGTGAGAGAGCAATAAGGAGGGCCCTGTGACTTGGGGTTAAAAAAGAAAAATGGCCTAGGATATGTTATGTTTGGGAGAAAAATCCTCTTTAAGGAATGATTTTTTAAGACAATTATTTACAAACCTTATCCCTTGTAGAGAATGTGTGATGCTTCTAACAGAAAAGGCGAGATGGATGACTTAGAAAATGGGTTGTCAGTATTGTAGCAAAATACATGCCGTGTGAAAACACATTAGAGTCATAGATAATATTGTGGGCATTTCATCTCAAGCTATTTTTACCCATTTGGGAGTAGCAAGCATTTATACTGAATAGTCATTTAATAATAGTAATGATTTTATTTATCAGGCTCTTTTTCATAATGAAGGTTTATTAAATATTAAATATCCTAATACTAAATATTAACTAACAGCATGGAATTTCCTAGGAGCATGGCATGTCCTTAATAGTCTATGAGAGTTGTAGACTCTTGAACAAATTAGCGAGACTTTTTATTATCCTCTTCATGTCAGAGGTGGGGAAACTGAGGCTTAGGTGATTTGCCCATGGTTTCATAGTCCGTCATTGGCCTATTGAGTTTCAAATCCTGTGCATTTCATACCTTTTAATTTTTTAATCCAGTTGATTCCAAGTCAGGGTGACCCCTGCGTGTCAAGGTAAAACTATCCTGCCCAGGGTTTCCCATGGATGGTTTTTCAAATGTAGATCCCTAAGCCTTTCTCCTGAGGCTCCTTTGAGTCTGATAAGGAGTTAAGCTAAGAGCTAAGGAAGTCACCCTTTGCAGCGCGCAGGGACCGTGCCTAATGCACTACACCACCACCGCTCTGAATGGCGATTGTGGTTGGAACTTTTTGAAACAGTACTTATCAAAAAGCATCTGTAACTCTTTGTCATTAGAGACATGATTCTTTTTTTCAATCTTTTAAAAAATCATTTTCTTAAGGGTTCATACAACTCTTATCACAATCCATACATACATCAATTGTGTAAGCACATTTGTACATTCATTACCCTCATCATTCTCAAAACCTTTGCTCTCCACTTAAGGCCCTGGCATCAGCTCCTCATTTTTCCCCTCCCTGATCCCCCTCCCTTATGAACCCTTGATCATTTATAAATTATTATTTTGTCATGTCTTGCACTGTCCAGTGTCTCCCTTCACCCACTTTTCTGTTGTCCATCCCCCAGGGAGGAGGGTATATGTAGATCCTTGTGATCGGTTCCCCCTTTCCACCCCACCCTCTCGGTATCGCCACTCTCACCACTGGTCCTGAAGGGACCACCCACCCTGGATTACCTGTGTTTCCAGTTCGTATCTACACCAGTGTACATCCTCTGGTCTAGCTAGATTTGTAAGGCAGAATTGGGGTCATGATAGTGGGGGGTGGGGGAGGAATCATTTAGGAACTAGAGGAAAGTTGTATGTTTCATCTTTGCTACACTGCACCCTGACTGTCTCGTCTCCTCCCCACGACCCTTCTGTAAGGGGATGAAAGACATGATTCTACAGCACCTTTTTATCCATCCTTCATTCTGCCAAGCACTCCCCTCTCCACCTAGTCCCAAAGCTGACAAGGCTTGTTGCTGGATAAACTACCTGATTTCCTTAATGAGCTATCTGATGGCCTTCTTTGGCTATTTGTTGCAATGGTGTCTGATCTTGTTATCCATGACATGCTTGAAATAGGAGACTCAGGATAGAAGAAGAATGGGTCTATAGGAATAGATTGTGTCACTGATCTCTCTTCTTTCCGCACCATAGGTGGACGTGCCCAGCAGAGATTAGAATAACTTTTTCTGAAGTTATAAAGGAAAGAGAGGGTCATCCTGCCCAAGCATGATGGGGAAACTTCCTGGAGCCAGCATGGCTTGAGATGAGGGTAGAAGAGTAGAAAACAAGCTGTAAGTAAGAAAACACACTACTCACGTTGACAGGTCAGCGTGGGACTGCTGACGGCTTGCACCCACCAGTTGCTCCTCAGGAGAAAGATGAAACTGTCTCCTTCCATAAAGATGTGCAACCTCAAAATAAAGATGTACAGCCTCAAAATACAGATATGCAGCCTTGAGAAGCTCGCTCTTGGGTCACCATAGAGATTTCAATTTAAATCAACTCTAGGGTGGTCATTCCTTCATATATCATTCTGGGTTGAAGGATGTCTGAAACACAAGTTGAAATCCAAATGCCCAGTCCCTGTGAATGTAACCTTACTGAGAAATAGCAACTTGGCAGATGTCAGTTCAGAAGTGTGAGGCCTAATCCTCTCTGACTTATAAAAGGAAGAGAAGAGACTCAAAAACAGAGGGAAGAAGTCACCTAAAGAGCTGGAGAGAGGTTGGAAGAAGTCACCTAAAGAGCTGGAGAGAGGTTGGAAGAAGTCACCTAAAGAGCTGGAGAGAGGTTGGAAGAAGTCACCTAAAGAGCTGGAGAGAGGTTGGACTGTCTCGGCTCTAATTCAAGATATGCCTGAGGTTATTGGCAGCTGAAAGAAACCAGAAAGATTCTCCCTGAAAGACAAGGCCCAGCCAAAGCCTTGATTTAGGACTTCTCGTTTCCAGAAGGAGCCTTTGAATAGTGCAGCTGCTAACCAGAGGTTGGCTGTTCAAGAACACCCAAGGTAGCCTTGGAAGAAATCCCGGTGTTCAACAACGGAGAAACCAGCCACTGAAATCCCTGTGGACTTCCAGTTGTCCTCTGCTACCAGTGTGTTCACAATGAGTCAGAAGCAATTTGACGCAACACTGGCTTGTCTCCTGGACTGCAAAAGAATGAATTTCTGTCTTATAAAGCTACCTAGTGTGTGGTATTTTGTTATGATAGACAAAAAGCAACAATAACCCCGGATATTTACTTGTATATATGATTTAGATGTTTTAATTCTGCCACGCTACATCTTTCAGGCATTTGAATGTGATCACACAGATGAAAAGCTTAGTCGTACTTACTTTCATGTGACCTCTGATCCACAGTAAAGAATATTATGAATACTATATAGGCAAGTCGATTTTATTCTACATAAATTATAAATTATGGGTGGTTTAGGAGGTTACGCATTGGGCTGTTAACTGTGAGATCAACAGTTCAAAACCATCGGGCACTCTGAGGGGTAAAGATGAGGCTTTATACTCTCATAAAGAGTTATGGTCTCAGGAACTCACCGAGATAGTTCTAGCCTGTCTTCTAGGGTCACTATGAGTCAGCATTGACCTGTTGGCCATGATGGTTTGGGTTTGGTGTATAGTGGGTTAAACATTGGGCTACGAATCTCAAGGTCATCAGTTCAAACCCACCAGGTGCTCCATGGGAGAAAGATGGAGCGTCCTGCTCCCATCAGAATGATTACCCTTGGAAACCTAAAACAGAAGCAGTTCTAGCCTATCCTATAAGGTTAAATTGAGCCGGAACTGACTCAGTCTGTGAGTTTGGTTTGGGTTTGTTGGTTTGGGGGGTTGAATGATTTAGATAAGATGTTCTCTCAAATTCCTTTTTTGCTGATTCATAGCCTGTCATTATTTCCATAATTTTCCCATTCTACCTCTAGAGAAAACTGTCAGTTACACACATTGGTGTGCCTGCACAGAAATATCGACTGCTCTTCCACTTCCCCCAAAATCTGTGCTTGGTTTTTGTTTATGTTTATATTTGAACATTTAAAGTCAGCTTCCCCAAGAATACTTCATTCTAATAACCTGGCATTCTGTGATGCTCACCTTCCCTACATGATCACTAAAGACAAAATGGGTGCATTTGCAAATGTGGTGAAGAAAGCTGATGGGGCCCAGCTATTATGAGATATAGTGTCTGGGGTCTTAAAATCTTGAAGTTAAACAAGCAGCCATCTAACAGGGAAGCAACAAAGCCCACATGAAAGAAGCACACCAACCCTTGTGATCATGAGGTGTCAAGGGGATTAGTTATCAGGCGTCAGAAGATCCAAAACAAACTACCATTTTGATGTGTACGAGGAGGGTCAGAATGGAGACACAAAGTCCATCTGTAGTCAATTGGACATCCCCTTACAGAAGGGTAACAAGGAAGAGATGAGCCAGCCAGGGTACGGTAGAGTACCAATGAAAAACACAACATTCCTCTAATTCTTTAATGCTTCCCCCACCTATCATGACCCCAGCTCTATCTTACAAATCTGTCCAGACCAGAGCATGTACCCTGGTACTGATAAGACTCTCAACACACATAATCCAGGACAGAAAAACCCCTCAGGACCAACATTGAGACTAGTGATACCATGAGGGTAGGGGGAAGGTGGGAGAGAAAGATGGAACCAATCATAATGATCACCACACAGCCTACCCCTGCACCTGCTCCCAGTGGGATGAACAACAGAAATATGGGTGAAGGGAGACAGTGGAAGGCATAAAATAGGGAAATAAAAATAATTTATAAATTATCAAGTGTTCACAAGGGTGGGAGAGTGGGGGAGAGAAGGAGAAAAAGAGGAGCTGATACCAAGGGCTCATGTAGAAGGAAAATGGTTTGGAAATGATGATGGCAACCTATGTACACATGTACTTGACATAATGGATGGATGGATTGTTCTGAGAGCTGTAAGAGCCCCCAATAAAATGATTTATTTAAAAAATAAATAGTTAGCTTCTCTAACATGAAATTATTATAACTAATGGTCTCACATTTGTTTTTTTATAAGGACACAACATAATCTGCATTGGATGGCAATTGCCCCATAGGAAACACATACTGATGAGCTATATACCGACTTTCAATATTCGCCTTACTCTCTCTTTCTACCTCCCAGGAAGTCCAAACACAACGGACCACTTCTCTTCCTACAGCATCACGAGGTGTTATTTTTTCTTGCCTCCTGTGCCCTTGACTCTGGTCCCACTCACAGAAGCCGTCTGCATCGCCGAACCAAACACTGCCCACTCTTGCACCTGTTCTTGGAGAGATTTTATAACCGCTTTTTCCCCCAACTAGATTGTAAGTGCCTTGAGAACAGGCCTGCTGTCCTAATATTTTTCCTATCTAGAGTTTATCTTTTGGCATTACTTTGGACCTCAAAGACTGAGAATTTGAGAAATTGAAGGCAGAATCCAGGTGGTTAATTTAACAATCAATAACCTGCAGGTAGGCCAACAGCACCCTGTGCACAAAGGGGACACTCCGTGAATGTTGGTTGCATTGGGGTGTGAGCTGAATGACATCGTCACTTACAGAATGAACTGCTGAAAGACAACATGCTTTATTGGAAGCTGGAGATGGCCCAATCAGACTGTTGATTATGTTCTTTCCCTTAGTTTCTTCGCCATTTCTCAGTTGTCACTTATAAACCCACAAAGAGAAGATAACTTCTTGCCTTCAAGAAACTGACATTGGTTTTAAATAGATTCTTTTTTTAATCTATGAACAAAGGCAGGACAGTAAATCAAGTTCTCATTGTGAAAAGTTTAGACTCTGATGGTCCAATTTTTCTAGCTTCTAGATGATTGTACAGTTAGTTTATTCATGCAAATCCTCAAACACCACTACAGATAATGATGATAACAACCTACATTAATGACTTCTTAACCATTCATAAAAGAAGGCTTAGTAGCACTGTTTGATAGGCATTGAAAACCCTGTGGAGTACAGGGGTCCTCTGACCCTACAAAGTTAGTGGTTCAAACCTACCAGCTGCTCTGTGGGAAAAAGATGAGGCTCTCTGCTCTTGTCATGATTTATAGCATCAGAAGACCTACATAGGATGGCGATGAGTTGTAATTAACTCAATGGCAATGGGTTTGATTTGGGTTGGATTTGAACCATTCATAAAGAAGCCAGGCAGTGCAGTGGTTAAGTGCTGAATTGCTAACCAGAAGGTCAATTCTTCAAACTACCAGCTGCCTTCTGGCAGGAAGGTGTTTCATTATGCTTCCATAAAGAGTTTAAAGCCTACACAAGGATTCGAGACCTATAGGACAGCTCTCCTCTCTTCTACAGGCCTGCTATGAGTCTTAAACAACTCTATGGCAATAGATTTTTAATCATTCATTGAGTGCTCTCCCGGGTAGGATTTCTTAACCTGCATGACACACTTGTGAAACAGTGTATAACCCCAATGTTTAGGTGCAGAACCAGGTGAGTTGAAATGCCTTGCCAACCGGCATCTAGCTAGAATGCAGCAGAATTAGTCATTTGTCTCCAGCCCCTGGACTCATGAAAGTATTAAAGCAGGCCCCGCCCAATCACACAGGCTGGTAATATGGCGAAACTCTTGAGATCCCCATGCCTGCCTTTGCTGACAGTGGTTTGGGAATGAGAGTACCCTAACAATCGTTGATGGTGGAGCTGATCGTGCGCATGGGGAGAAACACCAGGGCAAGAAGGTAGCGGTGAAACTTCCAAGAGGCCAGCACAAATCTGATACCTTTCAGAACAAACCCCAAGACAAACCATGGGCTTTTCTTAAAATGTGTTGCATCTGGAAGGAAATTTGGGTCAACACTCAATCCTAAGAATGATTATGATTGGACTGGGGCATGGTCTCAATGTCCCCCAGAGGAGGGGGTCTACCAGAGTAAGACTGAACTAATATCAATAAAATGAGTACGCGGCACCTGGACAGGCCTAACATTTTAGTATTTCCAGCCCAGGCAGGCCAAACCAGAGAAGACTGTGCACAACATCTATAAATCATAAATAGCATGGTTTATGTGGCCCATACCCGTTGCCCTGGAGTTGATACTGGCTCATAGCAACCAAGTGGAAAAGATAAGAACTGCCCCCCAAGGGTTTCATAGGCTGTAATTTCTACGTGTTCTCTAAATCTTGTACATAATAGAAGAGATGATATTTTAACAGTCGGATGAGATAAGGAGGCGCAGAGCTGTTTCACTCCGGGTGTCACTGATTCAAATATCAACAAAGCTTTTCAAGGGTCAATTGAGCTAGGGGATGGCAGAGTTAGGAGATTCCGAAGACGACCTGCATTCATTCGGATCCTCAGATGTGTCTACTATCTCTTTCAGCAATATTTACTGAGCGGGAGCTACGCGTCAGAACTGTACAAGATGCCAGGGATGCCATGGTGAACAAACATGACCACTCTTAGTCTCTTGGAGTTTGCGATCTGGTTGGCATGTGCAAGAATGATGGCCTCCTTGATATGACCTTCACACCAGGGCAGTGCAGCCGAGGAGGAAGGTATGTGAACAGACAGCCACAGCTGGCTAGGCCAGTCTTCTTTCTGTGGCTCTGACAAGTGACCAGGAGGTGTTCCTTCTCTGTCACCGGATGTCGCTAGATTTCTCAGACTTCTGTTCTCTGTCGAAGAATGCATTTGAATGAAGAAGCATAGGGACTGAATAATCAGAGCACCAACGTGACACTAGAAAGCCACAACAAGCGAGAAAGAGGGCACACTAGGGGAGAAGAAGACAAACCCTAGAATCTGGGGCGCACCATGAAGAAATCTTTGCACTCATCGATGAGCATCTTTCCGTGTCGTATGCTCTAAGATCATTATCTCAGAGCGTTCATCATCTTACAGCAATGTGGAGTCGGTGTGATGGATCACAAAAGCTTCATGCGTTCATTGCCCCATCGTACAGGGAGAAATAAAAAGACTGAGAAACACACAGGCCTGGATTCAAGCCGTGGCCCTTGGACATACTAGCTGTGTGGTCTTGGGCTTGTTGCTTATCCTTATCTTTAGAATAAGGACAATAATACAGACATTGAATGACTGCTGTGGGATTAGAGATATAATATATGTAAAGCACCTAGCCTGTCCCTCGGTAGGCATTCATCAAATGGTAAGTATAATTATGATTATACCGGCATTTAAAGCCCAGCTTCTCAGTAGTCTAACACAAATTTTGACGAATGGCAGAAGTTTGGAGCTGTGACAGCTAAAATTTTTGTGTATTGATTACTTTCTGAATCATATAATAGTTTTAGTTCACTATGGATTTTTGGCATTTAAAGGAGTTCGATACTGAAAACATATGAACTTATTTCAGAGCCAGAAAATGTGTATATGTTATCTAATTATTACCAGTGAATTTAAGGGAACAAGAGAAAAAGAAGATTGGCATATGAAGCCCCCCCCCCCAGGAAAAATCCAGTCTACACTCACATGATCTCTGTATCTATGCCCACCGTTTATCTTGGAAAAGAACATCCATCTGGTACAGTGATCTTTCTTAACACCTTAGAGTGTTACGCCTTGTGATCAACTGAGCACTCTAGCACTCCAGTATTAAAAGCCAAGCCCTCCAATTCTTGGGCAAGAGGACAGATGTGTTTTTACCCTGCTAACACGGATTTAATTAGAAATTGGTGCTTGATTCTCTTCGTTCTCTATCAGGGCTGACAGAGAGCACTCGGCAGAGGCAGTACAGTTAGGAGCTCCACGCTAGGAATCCCAAGACGGGTTTTCCTCTAGCCCTGTCCCCGCCAGCTCTAAGAATGGGCATGCAGCAGTGACATGGAAAGTGATTCCCTCCTCCGTGGGATGGAGCAGGAAAGTCACCAGGGGTTTTGCCCCTACATGTGCATCTACAAGTCAGGGACCCTCTGAAAGTTAAATGAAAACCTTTTAGGCTTACCCCAAACACAGAAATTACTTGCCACTCCCTTTATCTTTATTTTTAAAAAGTTAAAAAGCTTGTGTTCTCAAGTGAGAAGTAGAATATTAGTTAAACTAGATTCTTGGATAATTACATTTTGGATTTATTAAATATTTGGGGGGGGGTTGTTAGCATCCTAAATTGAGAAAGCTCGAATATGCCTGCCAGAAGTTGTACCTTTCCATCTTTCTTAAAGGAACCTTGTTCAATTATATAATTCAGAAAACAAAAGCATACTTTATACAGAAAGAAATATTTAAGGGTCATATGCATATTTCACGAGTTAAGTGATTTAGGAAACTTCGATTGAGGGGCAAATAATCACTTACCTTATTTTAAACCATCTTTGTTTCCTCTAATGGTGTTTATGAAATCCAAAAGACATTTATTTAAAATAAGTAGAGTAAGATGTGCATTGATTAAACTATCTCCTTAGGTAGATCATGGAATTACAATTTAGCACACATATAACATTGAAGGGAGCATCAATTAAAGATAGAGATAGGCTGAGTCAGGTACTCATCAGAGATGAAATTAAAGATAGGTTAAGAAATGCAAACCCCCAAGTATGCAAAACTTAAATACCATCAAATAAATCGAAGGAAAAAAATGGAGGACTTACCCAGTTTGATCACCTGAGGAATGTGACAAATTCTTGAAATCTGCAAACATTCACATTGCAAAATACCCGGCAATACTTCTTTGGGGTGCTATAGCAAGCCCAGAAAAATCTTGCAATACCCTGGAAAATGATCCACAGGCATCCAATCCTTTTGAACTTCATTCTGTGTTCCTCAGAGGGGCCAATCATGTCAGCACTGGTCTTCACGCGATGAAGAGGTAGAGCCTGGAGAAGTGAGGGCTGGTTTTCAGTTTGGAGGACCGGCTGGAGGGGGCAAAACAAACAGACTACTACCCAGAGGCACCCAGACACACACACACACACACACACACACACACACACACACACAACTTTTAGAATGTTCTTTTGATTATTATATTTTTAGCATTTGCTTCTAAAAAGGACAGACTCCCCCAGCTTCCCTACCCATATTTTAATAACCCAACAATGGAAGAGAAATATTTGACAGGGGGTGGATGGGATGTTGATGATCTCCAACTGCTTCCAAATCTGCATACATAAAACTCCAACAAATCCCTCCACAATGAACCTCCTGAATGGGGCTCTCTTCATCTGCCGCAGAAGGATAAAGGGACTAGCCAATCCTATTGACGGTGAAGCCTGTACCTTCTACTGTAGGAGGTGACAGAAGCAATTGATGGACTCCACAAAAATTAGGGCTCAAATCAATTCACTGCTGAAACCCAATTTAGGGTGTTCTCAGTTTGCACAGTTTTGGTTGATCAAATTCTGAGATAGGATCTGATTCATATTTCAGTAATGAAGACCAGGGCTGGAACTGATATATTGAAAGGTGTATTTTTCCATTTCTCCTCCACATGAAATATTCATGGGGGCATGTTCTACAGTGTACTCTGACAGGATAACAGCTGCCAAAGACCTGGTACCTGAGGCCACTTTTACATCAATAAATTATCTAAGGTTACATCTGTAGCAAGATAGCTTTATTTGGCCACGCAAATAATACCAAGGTACATAACAGTTATCCCAGCTTTTGTTCCCTTGAGGACAGACTACTGTTACACAACATGCCACAAAGCATGCTGGGAAGCTCCAGCCAAAATGCTAAGCAGGAAAAGGCTTATTTCTATGATCTAATAAAGGCAGTACGGTGTAGCAAAAAGGTCATAATTCACAGTTAAGCATAATACATTGTGCGAAAGCGACCAGATCACTTAACCTCTTTGAAACTCAATATGTTCATCCTTAAAATAGGGCTGCTTCTTCTAACTCACTGCAGGGCCATTGAGATGGATACATAAGCAATGTCTCTGAACTGTCCACTGCACGATCAACCAAACCGAAATTCACTGCCCCTGAGCCAATCTCCACTCAGACCAACCCTGTAGGGCAGGGTAAAACTGCCCCGCTGTGTTTCTAAGACTGTAACTCTTTACTGGAGAACACAGCCTCGTCTTTCTCCCATGGGATAGCCAGTGATGTCTACCTGCTGGTCTTGTCGTTAGCAGCCCAATGGAGAACCTATGATAGCACCAGGGACTCTGTTAACATGACGTCATCGTGTGCTAGTTTCTAACATGAGGGAGCTTCCAGTGGTTCATGGGGGAGAGGGGAGTGGAATGAAATGATCATGGAAGTTCCCTACAAACTGTTTGAAGCCCCCTTGTATATCGTGCTGTCCTGATACACCAAGACGTGCAGCTGTCACAAAGGAAGTCCTAGAAAGACACTCTCTCCCTCCAAGAATCCAGGCTGAGCGAAGAAGTGATCTTCTTAGAGTTCTAAAGTTGGTTTCACCAATGGGAAATGTCTTCCTTTGGAAGGCTTTCTCCCTTCCTCTTATCTTTGCTTAGAATTTGGGCATCTCCATCGCCCTGCCCATAGAACTCCACGGAAAATGCAGGGCATATCCTCACTGAAACCACTAAGCATATAGTGCAATATTGCTGATCAAGGATTTGGAGTCGCACAACACTTTTAAAATGTATGACTAAGCTTCTTTTCCCCAGTTGAAATATATCTATTAGAACAAAGTAAGTAATCTTGCACCAAAAGCCACCAAGCTGGTTTTCAGCACGGGATTCACACCCATCTTTGAAGCACAGGCTCTGACAGAGTCAGCCTGTTGACACATGTTTGGGTTGAAGGTAAGAAGCACGCTGGCCTACAAAAGGAACTTTCAAACACAATTCCAACTGCTCAAAATTGAGGTATATCCTCCTAGATTTCCCTCCAAAAATAGTGTCTGTGAGATTCCTTGCAACTTAAATACCCCTGTAAATTCAGTTGATTGTTATGGGTCTTTGGGGCACTTTTTAATGACTATATTTTAAAAATAAACCAAAATCCGAAGGCACTAAAAGTCATTGAGTTTGTCCAATAGACATCTATCTCAATGACTCTTGACAGTCTGAGGTATTTTATTGTGCCAACCTAGCTGATAAACACATGTGGGGTTAATTGAAGGGCAGAGGGATAAATGGCTCGGTGAGCCTCGCCTTTCTAGTTCTCAGGTCTCTTGCTTTCTGATGGTTGGACCAGGGTGAAACTACCTCAGCTAGTTCATTGCTTCAGCTGGCAAGGCTCACTTCCTGCAAGACATCCCCAAAGAGAAATCATATGGACTACCCCAATGCAGCCTAGGGTGCTGGAGCAGCCGTGTGGAGACCCCTGCCAGCATTGAGATGCTTAAGCATTCACTGACTCAGCTTTCCTCTTGCAGTTGGAATCATAGTGTGTGTTTTGTGAGATGGAGGAGGACTTCGTGGATGGGTGTCAGACATATGGGTTAATGTTGGACTTGTGGGCTTGGGCAGCAATGGGTTGGGATGTTTTCTTGATGTGTACTTACCCTTTATGTAAAAGTCTCTCTTATACATATGAGGTTCTGTGAATTTGTTTCTCTAATGTACCCAGGCAAACACACTATTCCTTACACATTAGGCTTTTCCAAACAGAGCTTTTAAATGGGAAACCTATTTGTTAAACCTCATGTCCACAGGGCTAATGAATATGAATCGAATTCCGTATGGCTTCAAATCCTCCCCTTTCCATTACGCATCTCCTTGCCTCCTAGAGCAGTGGCGTACGTCAAGGATCATCAATCTTAGTTCGTTACTCATAATATCCTGTTGAACACATTGCCCTGCCCCCACCCAGTCAAGTAAGGAAGACAAAAAAGCAAAGGAGTTTGACTTGGCAGTCAGGAAAGTGATCTTCTCCGTGTCCATGAGACAAAGCACCACCAAGTGAGCCCATAAGGCTCTCGTAGTTGGGCCGCTGGTCAAGAGGACGTGCCGATGTTTTCCCAGTGATGTGTCAAAGATGACCATATTACAGGCCTATACATTCCAACGTAATGTCTGAGCATCACAGAGAAAACCACAATCTGAGCATGGACCACAGGGTACCACAGAGTTCCTCCCTGTTGGTGTTCAGAGGAACCAGTCTCTGGAAAAGGACATCATGCTTGGTAAAGTAGACGGTCATCTAAAAAGTGGACGATGATCAATAATATGGGTGACACAGGGATTCCCACAACAGGCTCAAACAAAGTGATTGTGTGGCTAACACAGGACGAGGCAGTGTTTTGTTCAGTTGAACATAGGGGCGCCGGGCATCAGCACGGGTCAGATGACATCTAGCGACAATAGCAACATAGAAAATCTGAAGGAACAGCCATGCTGTAAGACCAGGGGTCTTGAAGGTGCCAAGACCACCATTTTTCAGGAGGTGAGTATTTTGTTCACTCACAGCTTCATGCCCATCATCCTGGAAGTGTACAATGACTTCTGTCCAAGTTATGACTCACTTGGTTTTCTGAACACAGAATCATATTTTCCAGGATGCCTCCCACCCGGTTACCACCTAGCCGAAAGCCTGCACCTAGGGAGTTTGGGCAACACGGCCCAAGTCTGTGTGACCTTAAGGTAACCAAGGCAGCCTCCACAGTAATGCAGCCCCCTCTCACAGCCAACTTGTCCCATATTTGACTTATATGGAAATGGCTGCTCGTTGGTTAGGTTCATTAATGAGAAATGTTTCAACAGTTCCATTTAACAACCTGGAATGTTCTTTGAAGAAGGCCAAATGAATGTGATTTTTTACCTTAAGAAGCTTAGAAACATATCTGCTGCTAACTCAATAATTACATTGTACTGCCAGCAACAATTCAATCATTTTTTTCCCCGCCTGAGGGTTACAACACATTTGCACCATGGGAGATTTTCTCCTTACATCTCGAAACTGGACCACAAACTCGTCCTTTATTCGTAACAGCGAGATCTCCAGCTGAGATAGACACTTTTGTATTGCTCTAGATGACAGTTTTCTGTGTTCTTTCCAAGCACGGGGGGTTTAACAAACATATCTGGCAAGCCTTCCATAGCTGGAGGGCCCAGGATGACACTGTGTGCAAACAAAAATGCTCAGGCTAGAGGGAAATAAGTTTATTCAATTAGTCAATTAATAGATTACAGTCAAGATGCTTGTTATTCTACAAGGAAAAATGGGGCAAGAACTCTGAGAATAAGGGTAGGCCCCAAGACTAGTAACAGCAGGCAATATGGTATGTACAGATCGGGGGAGTCTGCCAAATGCATCTCTGCACAGATGCACACACACCCTCATAACCATACCTTTCTAAGGGTGAGGGGGGCCTGACTATTCAAACTAAATATTGTGAGGATCGAGAAAACTCATAAAACAGATTATTTTAGTTTTCCATTTGGAGATTGGTGGGTGATACGAAGGAGCAGTCCTAGACAGAGGGATGGTCTTATAATTTTCTCCATGAAAGTTAAAAGTTTCTCTTTGGAGACTTTCATAAATAGTGCCAGGACATGACTTTCCCTCCATGCAGAACACCTTAGAAAGTTCTCCACCCCAGAACTGCTCACTCAGAAATAATTCCCGGTCTCAGACAGACACTTCGGAAGATTGTATAGAAATGTTAACATTGCCTTAACAAGAGAAGAACTACTACCTTTACATGAGACCGTTAGGGGTGGGGCAGGCATTTTTCTTTCTGTGGGGTATGTGTTTTTTGTTTTGTTTTGTCTCTAATTCCCCTGTGCAGATGTGTTAACACAAGATCACTCAGAAGAGAGTTGTGGGAGATTGGCCTGGAAAGTTACCTTGAGGAAAAACCTATGAAGACAGTTGTGAGATGCCTGAGGGAATGCTGATTTCATATACAGGGGATGTGGAATGGGTGAGATGTCTGTGGCGGGGAGTGATCCCCTTTTCCTTATCGAATTCCAGCAGCCTTGTTTTACATTCCTCAATTTTATGTAGAACTGTTGGGAATTAAAGTGTTGGGGCCCAATTCAAATGTGCCAGAGGTACTCTCTTTGAGATGACCTTGTGGTTAACACTCTAGGAAGCACCAACCAGTTGATTCTGACATGTGGTCCCCAGTGTGTCTGAATAGAATGGTGCTCCGTAGAGCTTTCGCTCTGGCTGGTTTTTCAAAAGTAGATTACCAGTTTGCTTCCAAGAAGTCTCTGGATAGCCTTGAACCTCCATTCTTTTGGTTAACAGCTGCGTGTCACATGCAGAGATTCCCCAGGAAGCTCCCTCTGCCCTGATTTCCTGGCAAGTGCCCGAGGGTTGGAATAGAGCTGCCCTGTCCGGGTGTCTTGGCTCTGATCTTGACAGAGGTGGACCACAAGCACCCCCCTCCCCCCGCCCCAGGGCATCACTTGGAGAGGTGAAGCACCTGTGTTTAGGGTACTTGTGAAGTGTAAACCATTTGAGCCACTTTAGGACTTTCTGGAAGCCCAGGCATAGCTGCAAAAGCTGAAGCGCTCCCACAGGGGATGGATGTTTTGAAATCAGCTCTTTCCACTGATGAGGATGGACCGCTCAACCTCTCCTTTCCACTGGCCTCTGGATATTTCCACTGGCTTCAAGGATATTTTTGACTATATTGTGATATGGAAGAAATATCTCCATGGTGCAGAATGCAAAATAAAGTGAATGAGCATGTAGGGGGGGGGGAAACTATTCAGAAAGCGACTAAGGGATAAGGCAGGAAATATACTGGACAGTGTGGAACGCTGTGGTCCTTTGGGAAGAGATTGGGTGTCTTTAGCCCTCTCCTCAGTGAGCTGAAGCCAGGCGGGGAGGCAGACAATGCCTCCACGAAGCAAATGGGCACAGGAAGATGAACAGATGGCTAATTTTTGCATGGAGGAAGCTAGCCAAGGCAAGAGTCTGCATTGAACACCGAAACCCATCTTCTCGAGGGCAGAATTGTTCCCAAGTTTTACATGGTTGTCTCCCAACAAATGAATCAAGATAGCTTTTCACGTGTCTGTCAGTTGGGACCTTGCCCTGTGTCTCCACGCTGGAGTCACTAACATCCTTTACAGAAGGCTCCATTTGTGCCAGTGAGACCCCTGTCCAGTCCCTGGGCCAGCCCAGAGCAGGGCAAGCCTTGGCCTGTCCAGTGGGCTGACTCTGCTTCAGCGGGCAAAGGCACCTTGCCCAGTGAGGGAAACAATTACTGGAGAGACTTTCTCCAGAGGCAGCAGACACCTTTAAGCCGAGTGTATGTGTGCAGGGCCAGGATCGAGTCTGCGTGTGGTCTGAGGGGTAGATTAAGCCCGCAAAGGCAGTGCACATGAGTTATCCCGAGAGGGCGAGAAATAGATACGCAGAACTGTCGCTATCAACCATGCTGAGAGCATGGTGGGGGCAGAAAGGACAAGAGGGTGTGAGAGAAGTCAGATACATTCCTGAGTTGGGGGCTGTTACCCATTACCTTGGCTACTATGTCAAGCCAAGGTGACCAGATGGCCAGCTGCTTTCAAAGGGATCTAGGCAGAAGGAAAAGAGCAGGGCCCGGGTGCCCAGCTGGTGGACTTGAAACAACGCTCATGACCATGGATTTGCTGCCTCGACACCCATCTGGCCTCAGAGCTCGAGCCTTTTCTGACCCTCACCATTTTAGCACAGTTCCTGCTTCCAATCTCTCAGCTTCAGCCTAGTGTTTGGAAATGGGACTCGATCCTGGACTCCAGAGTCATGGACTAGAGCCCAGATGATTGATTCTTTTTCTCAGTCTTCTTAGGTGTCTCCTCAAGTAAACAGGACCAGGTCGCTCGATCTTTCCTTCTTAAGCAGGTTTCTGATCCCCTGTTGTAAGTGGGCTGATTTCCGAAAGTGTTATGTCGCCCAACTAACTTTGAGTGACAGCTGTCCTTAAGGTGCTCATTTTGATTTTCATTCATCAGATTTCAACTGCTGGAGTACTGGCCCCCGTGCCACCGGTAGTTAGTTCTGTGGACACTACATAGTGTGAGGTCTGAGGTCCCTGCAGGGGCCAGTCTTCCAGACCGTTAACTTACCAGCTCTCTTTGGCTAAATGCTAGTTGCCTCCCTCCCTCTTGTGGAGAGGGGAGTGGAAGTCTCCACCGTCCTTGCGCTTGGAGCCTAAGTTAGGACAGCAGCTTTCGTTTGCCTTGGTTGGTTCTTGTGTGGAAAATGTAGCGTTCATCTCCATTTACACAGACTCTTAAAGTCAGCCCATTAAAGAAAGCACTCATCAGTGACAAAATGCATAAGAAAAGTGCCTCATACCTTGTGAAGAAGAATCCCTTCAGGGCCAGTGGTGAGAGTGGCGATACCGGAAGCGTGGAGGGAAGGTGAGGTAGAAAGAGGGAATCTATTACAAGGATCTACATATAACCTCCTCCCTGGAAGGTGGACAACAGAAAAGTGGGTGATGGAAGACATCAGACAGTGTAAGATATGACAAAATGATAATAATTTATAAATTATTAAGGGTTCATGAGGGAGGGGAGAGTAGGGAGGGTGGGGGGAAATGAGGAGCTGATACTAAGGGCTCAAGTAGAAAGCAAAGGTTTTGAGAATGATGATGGCAACAAATTTAAAAATGTGCTTGACACAGTGGATGTATGTATGGATTGTGATAAGAGTTGTACGAGCTCCCAATAAAATTATATTTTAAAAATTTTTTGAAGAAGTCTCAACTGTTTACATTGCTAAGTTCACAAAAGGATCAGAGTAGCAGGCAAAAGGAGGAATACATACATCTAAGTGAAGCACATCATATATATTATCTCGTTTAATTTAATTTTTACCAGAACACAGGAAAGTAGTTGCTTTTCTCCCGGTTTAAGGCATCCAGATTTAGAAAGGTTGAGTCATTGGGCCAAGGCACTCAGCTCATGGAGGCCTGATCTGGCATTTCACTGCATCTCTTTTACCGTTTTTCTTCTGCACAGAACTGCCTCTGTGTATCCAGTACCCATGCATCAGGTTAAAGACAAATCATTTGTAAACCAGAGTGTCTAATAAAATATAGTTCAGTGGTAATGAGAAATTGCACAATTCATTTGAGAAAAACAAAAGTCTGTATGATGGAATGTCTCATGGGTGTCACTGAGATCTTGGGATTGAAGGTTATCTCTGAAAAATTAGCAGGATTAAGGGGAGAGGAACGTAGGTGTAGGAGTAGAACTAGTGGAGGCGAGCCCGATGGGCGGCGTTGGCACTAACAATGCCTGTGACACTACTCTGGCTGGGTTGGGTGCAACAAACAAACAAACAGAGGGAAGGGACTCAGCCATCCTGAGGTAAGAGACGGGGGATGAGTATCACACGGAAATTCTAACTGGAGGCAGCATCCACCATGACCAAATGCTTTTTCCTCAGCGCCAAGAATGGTTTCAGCCAACTGGTCCTCCATCTCAAAAAGTTTTCCCACCACATGCACTCTGGTAACTCGCTTGTGAAATCCAGGTATGGACTGTGCTCAGACTGATGAGGGATCACATTCCAAATCCAATATTCTACACGCCAAGTTGCTGAAATTGGTGGCCATCTTCCAAAACAGGCTTGGCATGGAATTCTTTGTCTTCATTTCTGCTCACAAATATTTTCTCCTTGACAAACACAGAACTCTTATTCTGTCTACACCACCTTTTCCTCTAAAAAATGAGAATGTGACTGGCAGAACAGATTTAAAGTGGTGGCTACTGAGGAGAGAAAAGGAAGAAAGAAGGTAGTACCCACAAAGATAGCACCACGGGTCTTGCTTTCTTACTCTGGTGACAATTCCCATATGAGATCTGAACCCAGCCCACTAGATCCCTATTTCTTGCTCAGAATCGCAGGGTTGAGTCCTACTATGGGCAAACAGTGATCGCTGTACTTCTAGAAATTAGAGGCAAAATCAAGGAGAACTTGAGAGAGATCCTGAGAGAGCTCTTGATCTTGAAGCAGCCCTATTAGAATTGAAATTGAAACCATTGAAATATTATATATGAAAAAGTCATTTATGTATAACCCAAATTTAAAATTTGAGGAAGCTAATGTCGCATGGATTTTCTTGAGTTGGTTATGACTCACAGGGATCCAAGAGGACAGTGTAGAACTACTCTTTAGGGGTACACAGACTGCAAACATTTATGGGAGCAGAAAGCTTTAGCCTTATCTTTTCTCTGAGGAAAAACTTGGGGGGCAGGGTTGAACCAGTGACCTAGCAGTAAGCAACCCACTTATCCCACAATTAGTACCAATACTATCATGAAATTCCTGCATGGACTTGGAAAGACAATCATACGATTTATTTGGAGGGCTGATTATCTCATCTCTTAAAGGAGAGGGTATAAGCTCTAATCATCTTTAGGACCATCTCTAAATATAGCGTTCTGTGAGTCGTGACTTTGCTTTATATGATTTCAATACTCAGAGGCTACTCAGATATGAAACAGACTAGAAGTACGAGCTATGTGTTTCATTGCTTAGATTGGAGCATAAACATGTACAGTTCTCCCAACTTACATCTTCTGTTCATGGTGGAGGCAAGGTCTAGAAGGTTCCTTTAGTCGCCGCCACCTCCTTGGATCACTGAAGAGATGCATAGTCGAGAATGAATAATTGCCGATTGTAGTGAGATAAGAGCCAGGTTCCTTATCTTTTGGTGATATGTGCACACAACCCACATTGCAACCCTTTATGCACTTTGGTGAAAGCCATATTTCAGTAACTTTCATTCTCTGCATATATTTTTTTTCTGTTAATTTTCCTGACTTCTCATTTTAGGAAGTCATGGCCTCACAATTAGCAATACCCCAACTCTGCTTCATCAGGCTGCTCATTTAAAAAGATTCCCATTCTGCATGTGGTAGCCACAGGTGTCACCAGTAATTGGTGATGAATGGATATTAATAAAAGTATTACAGTCATAATGTAATGAAAGAAAATGTCAGAAACACTCCAGGGATGGAAGGAGAGATATGTAGCCATTCTATGCTGTGGGAAAAACATAATTCTTGCTATTCTTGTGAGACAAGAAAAAAGTTCAAAATGAAAGCGGGGAAAGGGCTATTTTCCATATAAAATTTAAATCTATCCTTTTTAGATTTAAGTGTATTGAAGTTAACATGTTCGTTGAATCATGATCATTACAGCATATGACTTACTAAGTTCACCCGTTTAATGCTCTGCTTTGTCCTGACCCCTTAGGCAAGAATAATGGCAACCTAATAAATGAAACTTATGAAAGTTAAACATTACTTTAATGTAATGCTATTAGAGGGACAAATTTTCTAGGCAATTTGAATATATAAGATTGTAGCCACAAATAAACTTGGATACTCTAATTTATCTACAAACAATATGTGATGTAGTTAAATTCCCTTCTTTGTATTTCAACCTATTCACTATTTGTTTACTCAGCCAATAAAAAAATCACACCTTAGGTCTGAATATAAAAGCCAGTAGTCATGTCTAAACATTGAATCAAAACTATCCATGAGAAAGAGGGGCCAGATTTCAACCCAGTGCTCTAAGACGTGAATGCAACACACTGACATGAAGCAGGAAACCAACAGAGAGGTCTGAAGGGCCGGGCCTAATCCCAACTACATGGGCAGCCCCCCCGCCCGCCCCCCTAGAAGAATTTACTTCAAAGGACAACACTGAAGCTACTGCTCAGGGAGAGGGGCATGTTTTATCAGAGCACACGGGAGCAAATAAAGGGGGAGGAAAAGAGAGTGGAGTACATCCTGGCCCACCAAGCCTTGAGGACAATATCCCTGCTCAGAGCAGCCAATGCACAGAGAGGACCATATGGCCGGCCCCACTACAAGACAGAACATCCCTCACTGACATATACCCCTATGGGGGACAACACTGGAGATACAGTGTGGGAGCTGCACCCGATCTGACCCCACCACACTGAGGAAAAACACTAAGGCGTACAACAGAACAGCAAGGGAAGCAGAGCAAGGAAGTCCAGAGGGAATACCAAAAACAGACTTCTGGGCCAGTGCATGGCACCCCATCAGACTCGAGTGTAAAATACTCCTAAAGGTCAACAACAAACAGACCTTGAACTACTTGCAGGTTTTTCTTTTGTCATTGGTTACTTTGTTGTTGTTGTTCTGTTTTCTTTTGTTGCTTTGTTTTGCTCTGTCTTGTTTTTTTTGTGCATATTATTATCTCTGCAGGTCTATCTAGATAAGATAGGCAGGATAAACAATCTGGAGGAGAAAATAATGGGGCCAACAGTTCCGGGGGGGGGGCGGGACATGGGAGAGGAGGAGGCATGGGAAAGGAGGTGGGTATTAATAACCCCAAGGACAAGGAATCAATAAGTGTTCCAAAATCAATGGCGAGGGGGGTCTAGGAGGCCTGGTAGGGATTGCTCAGGGCAACGTAGCTGAGCGGAATTACTGAAACCCAAATGAAGGCTGAGCATGATAGTGGGACAAGAGGAAAGTAAAAGGAGATACAGGAAAGAACTAGGAGGTAAAGGGCATTTAAGGAGGTCTAAATACAGGCATGTACATATGTAAAACATTTATATATGACGATGGGAAAATATATCTATGTGCATATATTTATAGGTTTAGTATTAAGGTAGCAGATGGACATCGGGTCTCCACTCAAGTACTCCCTCAATGCAAGAATACTTTGTTCTATCATACTGGCATTCCATGATGCTCACCTTCCCAACATGATTGCTGAAGACAAAGCGGTTGCATAAGCAAATGTGGTGAAGAAAGCTGATGGAGCCCGGCTATCAAAAGATATAGCATCTGGGGTCTTAAAGGCTTGCAGATAAACAAGCGGCCATCTAGCTGAGAAGCAACAAAGCCCACATGGAAGAAGCACACCAGTCTGTGTGATCATGAGATGTTGATGGGATCAGGTATCAGGCATCAAAGAACAAAAACGTCATATCATTGTGAATGAGGGGGAGTGCAGAGTGGGGACCCAAAGCCCATCTATAGGCAACTGGAATCCCCTTACAGAAGGGCCATGTGGAAGAGACGAGCCAGTCAGGGTACAGGATAACAATGATGAAACATAGAATGTTCCTCTAGTTCTTTAATGCTCCCCCGCCCCCGCCCCACCCACACACACACTAACATGATCCCAATTCTACCTTACAAATCCAGCTACACCAGAGTATGTACATGGTACAGATAAGAACTGGAAGTACAGGGAATCCTGGACAGATAAACCCCTCAGGATCAATAATGAGAGTAGTGAAACCAGGAGGGAAAGGGATTGAAAGGGGGAACCAATCACAAGGATCTACATATAACCCCCTCCCTGGAGAATGGACAACAAAAAAGTGGATGAAGGGAGATATCAGACAGTGTAAGACATGAAAAAAATAATTTATAAACTATTAAGGGTTCATAAGGGAGGAGGGTGAGGAGAGAGAGGAAAAAAATGAGGAACTGATACCAAGGACTCAAGTAGACAGAAAAGGTTTTGAGAATGATGATGGCAACAAATGTACAAATGTGCTTGACACGATGGATGGATGGATGGATTGTGATAAGAGTCATATGAGCCCCAATAAAATGATTTTTAAAAGAAAAAAAACTTCCCATGAAGCCATCATAAAGCAATAGTTAAGCTCAGTTAATACAGAATGTTTACCTCGAATATAGTGCCCTTTTATAAAATATCACTTATAAAACTTGAAACTAACAAAAGTTTATCTACAGCATAGATGAGAATTTAAAGAGAGGTTTAATTAATGCTGGTGAAACCATATGGGCAGAATCGTGGGAATGATGGTGCAATATGAAGTATGCAACCAATGGTATTGGAAAAAAATTGATTATAACTCATAGCAACTGTGTGACAGAGAAAAGTGGCCCTGTGGGTTTTTAAGACTGCAAATCTTCCTGGGAGTAGAAAGCTTCATCTTGTTCACCAGAGCAGCTCATGGGTTCTAACTGCAGACCCTGAGTGAGCAGCCCAATATGTAATCCATGACACAACAGGTATTCCAGCATTGGAATAATCTAGTAGAAATTATGAATGGAAGGATGTTTAGTTTGTGTATATGGTTACAAAAATAGATTGTATATTTTTTCTTCTTTTTTAGATTTTATGTTTTTTCAAGGAAGTACGAGACTGCTCTAGTAACTTGTTGTGCAGTCATAGGACTTAAAGATTAGAAAATAAATAAATGTTAGGAAGGAAGGAAGTAAATAGTAAGGACCATTAGTAAGGGCACTAAGCAAATTAGATCGAGCCATCACAGAACCAAGGCTCATGAAATGTGATCCTGGAGCCAATAGGTAACAGCATTGCCTGGGAATTTGTAAACCTACCCACTGCCGTCGAGCTGACTCTGACTCCTAGCCCCCATATACAGGGTTTCGGGGGCTGTTGGTTATTAATGCGGACATAGTGCTCCTGTAACGTGGGTTCCACCTCAGGGCCCCCGAGCCAGCCACCTGACACAACAATCCATGCTTCAACAAGCCCTGCAAGGATGTGTAGTACAGCAAGGCCTAAAGGCTGCTGTGATGACGGAGTTGTAGACAGTCAAGAAGGGGGGAACTTTTCATTAAGAATGCAGAAGAGACTTTCTGGGCTGTTTGGGCTGCAGCCTGATGGTTCCAAAGGAACTGGCTTCGAAGCAACTGGTGGGAGTGCTTTCCATGCCAAAAGAACAGCATCATAAAGCCCCAGGTGCACAATGTGCCGTGAGTTCGGGACTCAGGAAGAAACCCGGATGGCTGGAGTGCACTGGGAAAGGAGAAAGCAGGACAGGAGGTGACGCTGGAAAGTCAGACAGAAACAACAAGAATGCTATCACTTTTTAACATGACTTAATTACTAGTTCTTAATAATAACAGCTCACATTTCTTTACCTTTGAACTTTGCAACTGAGTCCTCTGATGTCACAAACACTTAAGCGCCCAACTACCAGGTGGGTGATTGGAGCCCACCCCCAAATGTGTCAAATTCTAACATGATGATCTCTCAATGAAACGTCACGACCCTTAACACCTGACAACAGGGGCTCTTCCTTTGGCCACCTGAGGGGTTCAGCCTCCTTAACTTCTCTACTAAATAGACCCAGAAAACCCTACAAAACCAGGTCCATGAAGAGGCTCAGAAGTGTGGGTCCATTTTAAGAACACCCAGAACTTCTCAGGCCATCAAGGGTATGCATACCTGGAAAGCCACCAAGTATTTGAAAGATGTCACTTTGCAGAAGCAATGTGACCATGGTGGAGGTGGTAGGTGTGCCCATGCCAAACAGTGGGGTTGGACCCGAGGTAGGTGACCCAAAAAGAGTGCTGAGTTTTTGCTGCACATGCTAAAAATGCAGGGTCACGATGAACTGAAGGGTGACGGTGTGGATTCTCTGGTCAGCAGGCACATCCAGGTAACCAAAGCCCCAACATGCATTGCGGGACTTACAAATCCTGGTCACATCAATCCATACATGAACTCCCCCTGCCACACAGAAATGATAATAATAATAATAATAAGAAGAAGAAGAAGAAGAAGAAGAAGAAGAAGAAGAAGAAGAAGAAGAAGAAGAAAAAGAAGAAGAAGAAGAAGAAGAAGAAGTTCCTAAACTAGAAGAGAAGATTGCACAGAAGAAAACAATGCTTCTGAAGAAACTGAAGTAGAAAAAACATATGGCTCAGGAGTAAATTAAGCTCAAAATAAAAGTAAAAAAGAACCCACCAAAATTACGGAGACATTCTCCTCTGTACATATGGAGTTGCCCTGAGTGAGAATGATGCAATAGCGACTAACAAAAACATCAGAACTTTTCAGCACACACTGCGATAGCTTCTCACAGCTTTCCCGTAACCAGCTTTGGAGGAAAGGAGAGCAGTCATCCCATTTGTGAAATATCAAGGCTGACTAGCACTGTGACCTTGCAAGATACACGTGATGTAGCTCTACTGAAACCCAAACCAAGCCCAGAGCCGCTGAGTGCGCTAGTTGCCCTTTAAGACCGGCAGAACGGGCCCATAGGTTTTACAAGGCTGCACTCTTTTATTATTTTATTAATTATTTGATTGGGGGCCTCTTACAAATCTTTGAAAAATCCATTATTCAATTGTATTAAGTACACTTGTACATATGTTGCCATCAACATTTCCAGATCATTTTAGTTCTACTTGAGCTATTGGTATCAGCTCCTCTTTTCCCCCTCCCTCCCCCACTTTCCTACCTGCGTAAATCCTTGATCAATTACAGATTATTGTTGCTATTTCATGTCTTACACTGTCCATTTTCTCCCTTTACCCACATTTCTGTTATTCGTTCCCCTAGGGGGTGGGCTATATATCCAACCTTGTGATGGGTTCCCCCTTTCGGCCCACCCCCACTATCCCCCATCCTCATATCGCTACTCCTACTACTGTTCCTGAGGGTTTTTTCTGTATGGATTCCATGTGTCTACAGCTCTTATCTGTACCACTGTGTGGACTCCAGTCTGGTGTGCTTCTTCCACGTGGGCTTTGATGCTTCTCAGCTAGATGGCCGCTTGTTTATCTTCAAGCCTTTAAGACCCCAGACACTATATTTTTTGATAGCCATGCACCATCCACTTTCTTCACCACATTTGCTTACGAACCCATTTTGTCTTCAGCAATTGTGTTGTGAACGTGAGTATTAAAGAGTGCCAGGTTATTAGAACAAATATGTTCCTCTGTTTATGGGGGGGCGGTATGGAGTAGAGGACCAAAGTCCATGTGCTATCTTAATACTTACCATATAAATATATGTATATTGGCTTCTATCTCTTTCATTATAAATAAATATATTTACATATATACATGCCTAAAGCTATACCTCTATAAATTGTTTTTGCCTCCTACTTCTTTCCTCTATCTCCTTTCACCTTCCTTCTGTCCCACTATCATGCTCACCCTCCACTTGGCTCTCAGTAATTACTGAGGGATACATTGCACTTCATCAAACCCTACTAAGCATTATACGCCCTCCTCCCCATCAATTTTAGATCTCTTGTTGTTCCTTTATCTCTGAGTTTGTTGCCTCCCCACTTCCCCTTCCCCTTCCCCTCCTCTCCCATGTCCTCCGGGGACCACCAGTGCTGTCTTCTCCTTGGAATTGTTTGTCCTGCCTATGATATATAGATGGGCGTAGGGCAAAAGAAAAACAAAACCAAAAACGATAGCTAGTCCCAGGTCTGTCTGCTGACCTTTATTAGTGATTTCCAGTCAGGTCTGATGAGGAGAAACACCCTGTCCTCTTAGTCAGAAGTCTATTTTCAGGATCCCTCAGGGACTTGGTTACTTTTCTCCCTTGTTGCCCAGTTACACCCCCTTTGCGTTTCACCCCACTGTGCATGGGGCAGACCAGGCACACTTTCCAAACAGTGTCTCCAGTGCTGCCCCCTCTAGCACCATGGGTCAGTGAGGGAATGTCATGTCTCGTGGTGGGGCCAGCCCTCTGTGCAATGACTGCTCTGAGCAGGGATGTCATCCCTGGGCTTGGTGAGCCATGATGAGATCCACTCTCTCGCTCTCTCTCTCTCCCCTCTTAGTTTGAACCTGTGTGGTCTGGCCAAACCCGCCACTCTCCCCAGGCTATATCTTCAGTGCTGTCATTTCTATTACATTTTTCTGGGGAGAGTCTACTTTCCCATCTTTTCCAGTTTCTGGAGGTTACCTACATTCCATGGCTCATGAACCCATTTCCATCTTTAACAAAGCAGTGACAAGTCACGACTTTCTATATTACATCTCTCTGACATTGACATTTACCTTTCCACATATAAGAATATATGAGATTGCACTGGGAACACCTGGAAAACTCAGGAAAACCTGAACATCTCAAAGTCAGCACATCAGCCCATTTTACTTCCACTTGGAATGTTATCTCTCTTTCCACATAAACTAATAGATTCACAGGTTCAGGCTTAGGTCATGGACAGAAATCTTGGGGGGGAGGGGGAAATCTATTAGCCTACCTACCGCAGCTACCAATGCAGTAGTGTTTTGTTTCTTTGGGTGCATGGATGGTTCCGTGTGTGTGTGTGTGTGTGTGTGTGTGTGTGTGTGTGTGTGTGTGAATAACTAGAGTTAGTTTTTTGGGAATCATATTGGTTCTTAGTATTTGCATCTTCCCTTAATGAGGTCACACACTCTGTAAGTGGTTATGATCCTCATGGTTGGGAGTTTGAAACCACCAGCCGTTCAATAGGAGGAAGACTGGGCTTTCAGTAACCACTCACAACCTTGGAAACCCACAGGGGTGTCGGTCGCTATGGCAGTGAATTTAGAGTGTTTTTTTAGATGTTCTAATTTTTGTTAGAAATCACCGCTATGACCTTCAAGTAGATTAATGCTTGCTCCACCTTTGTGACTCTCTTAAGAATTGGGACGATATTTGCCCTTCTGAACATAGATATTTTCTCAGTAAGGTGTTTGATTCTCTCTCTGGCTTGGATGTGTTTCCACTTTGCCTCGCTGATTCTGCCCGCTCAGTTCAGAGATTACTCTTCACATTAGATCAGACCACAGACAAAAAGGAGTGGCCCTTTTGGCTTTGTCCCTTTGTTTGCTCTTGGGCTCCTTCACTCATGAGAGTTTCTGGTTTTCCCTTGTTGCTGCTGTTGGGTGCTATCAGGTTGGTTACAACCCATAGTGACCTTGTGTGCAATAAAGGACACATGGTGCTGCCCCATCCTTCCAAGTGTTGCTATGCACGAGCGCATGGTTACAGCCGCAGGGTCAGTCCATCCCCTCGAGGGCCTGCCTCTCCGTTACCGCCACTCAGTTTACCAAACATGCTGTCCTCCTCCGGGGACTGGTCTCTCTTGACAACATGTCTAACGTATTTAAGATGGTCTTGCCATCGTTGCCTCTGAGGGGCTCTCTGGCTGTGCTTCGTGCAAGACTGATGAGTTTGTCCTCTGGTTCTGTTCTTGAGAGATGTCTTAGCAAAACAGCCCCCCAAGAAAGGGGCCTCGCATTCCTCAGAGCCAAGCCTTCACATATTCGGTGATGGTAAGTCAAGAAGTATTGCTACAAAGTTATAGAATCATTCATTAAATTGAAATATCAAAATGTTTCCATCAATTGCTCCTCAACGCACGTCCTGTCTAGGTTGGTACACGTTCTCAGGCAATGTTTCCACCAATTGCTCCTCAACGCACGTCCTGTCTAGGTCGGTACATGTTCACAGGCAATGTTTCCATCAATTGCTCCTCAACGCACGTCCTGTCTAGGTCGGTACACGGTCACAGGCAATGTTTCCATCTATCTAACCTTTCTCCCTGGACGTCTGTGCTCTTTAAATTGAGCAGCACTGTTGACATCTTCAAGGTACACAAATCGCTCCTTTTCAAGGTTCTTTTAAATTTGAGGACCCAGCAGCAGTATTTCAGGGACAAAATCATGGCTGTAGGGTGGAAGGAATAAGGTTTTCCAACAAAAGTCTCACATGACAGTCCTTTCTACCCTCCTAGAATGAGCAGATGCATCGTCATGATGGGGAAAAATAACTGCACAGCCCAACTTTTGTAATCTGTTCCTTTACTTTAAAAAAATACTTTTATTGGAGGCTTGTACAGCTCTTATCACGATCCATACATTCTTCCAGTGTGTCAAGCACATTTGCATATGCTGCCGCCATCATTTTCAAAGCATTCTCTTCCCACTTGAGCCCTTGCTATCAGCTCCCCATTTCTTCTCCCTCCCTCCCCCAACCACCTTCCCTCACGAACCCTTGATAAGTTATAGATTATTATTTCCATATCTTACCTCATCCTCTGTGTGACCTGTTTCTTACCAGTGAACTTTTCAGTTTTCTAAACATTTTATAACCCCCTGATTGTCCTGGAAGCCTCAAAAAAATATGCCAAGATTATCTCTTTGAAATCCCCCCAAGATTTCTAAGCTGCCTTCTTTGCCTTGAACTGAACTGGCCAAACAAATCCCCCTGGAGACCTCTATTTTGATGGAACTTTCTTTCATGAAGGCAGATGTGCTGTGGAGAGAACTTGTCTGAAATCACCCACTGACTGCAGAGACACGTCTCAATACCTCATATTTAGGATGAACTTGTCCATGCACGAAGTGGGACCACCATAGCAATGCTTCTTTTAAAAACCGTATCTCTACATAGTTTTGGGAACAAATATATTCTCTTCTTCACAGCAAGCCTGTTTTTTTACTTGAAGCAGCTTGATATGTAGTTATCCACCCTTCCTCTCCTCCACCCTTTGCTAGCCTCTTAGTATTCTGGGTTTGGCGTGTCTGCGCTCTCTTCGTTCAGGATCTCTCTTTTGCCGATCCTGTAGGTGTAAATCTTAAGGTGAGTGAGGGAGAGAGAGAATACCTCCCCAAAGCTGTCACATGTGAAAATGTCCATCCAGAGACACACATGGCTGAGCCTCCTGTGGGGCCCAGGCCCCTCACCGCAGGCTCTTCTACAGCTCTGCCCGGCTGGCCTCACCCATCAGGGGCCTTCCTTCTCCTCTATGCGTCCTTTTAAACACAAGCTCATCAGAGAACCTCCCTGGCAGTCACAAAACTTTCTTCAGATGTACCGACTTTTGTGCACATTGGGATTTTCATGGATATATGATCAAAATTGCAGTTTTCAGAGTCCCTTTATCTCCTTTAAGCTCGGCTCCCTTTTAAACTCTCTGTCCAAAGACTGATGCGATTTCTTGGGAGTCATTTCTTTGAAATTGATTCCAAAAGCCTAAAAGGGTATATGTGACGATTCTGCACAGCCTTCTCTCCATCCGCTATTTTCAACTCTGAAAGTTGTGGTCACTTTTGTCCCACATTCCCCATCACATCCATAAGAAGGCCCACCTCACTGTTAAGAATTCTGTCAGAGTTGCTGTCACCTCTATTTTGGGGAAGATCGATTGGTAGTACGGCATAGCAAAGTAAGAATATATCTGGACTATAAATCCCACCTAGTTCACACTTTAAAGATTGTAATAATAATAATTATAGTGGATTATTTACAGACAGACACACAAAAATGAGTCACTAGATTTAGCACAATAAAGTTTCCTGTCAATGACTGAATACATGTTCCTGTGCTAGTTGAGCAACTTCTCAGAGTCTTCTTTCCCCAGTATCAAATGAAAAGAAATGCCTACCAGATATGCATTTTCTAGAATTTCTAGAGAATACTAAATGATAAAAACATGGAAACACAGGGAATCCAGGATGATCCCTTCAGGACCAGTGGTGTGAGGGGCGATACTGGGAAAGTAGAGGGAGGGTGGGTTGGAAAGGGGGAACCAATTACAAGGATCTACATGTGACCACCTCCCTGGGGGACGGAAAACAGAAAAGTGGGTGAAGGGAGACGTCAGACAGGGCAAGATATGACAAAATAATAATTTATAAATTATCAAGGGTTTATGAGGGGGAGGAAGCAGGGAGGGAGGGAAAAAATGAGGAGCTGATGCCAGGGGCTTAAGTGGAGAGCCAATGTTTTGAAAATAATGAGAGCAATGAATGTACAAATGTACTTTACACAATTGATGTATGTATGGATTGTTATAAGAGTTGTATGAGCCCCTAATAAAATGATTTTTAAAATAAATTAATTTTAAAATATGGAAATGTATTTAAAAGCAAGAACTAAGAAAATCAAAGTTCTTAAGTGACTCTTCCAAGGTCCAAAGTCTAGAGAGAACTAGGCAAGGTCCAAAGTCTAGAGAGAACCACATCTACAGAGAACTGAGCAAGTATCAGACAGGAACTACTTGGCTGAGCAAAGCAAAGCAACAAAACTGGACCCAGAGGCCAGAACATGCCGTGTTTAATTCAGAGACATAGGGCTGTTATTTGTAGGCATTCCTACCATGACCTGTTGTGAGATCTGCAATTCGTTTTTCGTGGGTTGTTTTTTTTTTAATGAGGAGAAAGAAGTTCACGCACAGCTCCCCTTTCACAGCCAACTTATCCAATATTTGATTTATATGGAAATGGATGTTCATTGGTTAGGTTCATTAATGAGACATGTTTCATCGGCCATTGAGATACTCCTAATTCATGATAACTCCAATTGTGCATAGAATTACATAAATAATTTAATTTAATGTAAAGTTGAAATTATGCAGCAATGGATAAGACTGTAATTAGGAGAAGAAATGTCTAAGAGAGGATCCATTTACCAACACTCAATTAGTACCTGTTTATCATATGTGTACCATGATGGGAAATTTAAAAACATTAAAAAACAACAACAACAAAAATGCCTGTGCCTTCAATGAGCACAGTAATTACCAACTCTCTAAATCCATTTAAAATAAATTCAAGTTCTTCCTAAAGGGCATCCAGCTAGCTGAATGTAGGACAAGAGCTTGTGTGCTGTTCACCATGTAATTTGAGATACTAGCAGGTTGTCGTTGATAGTTGACACTGAGTTCATTCTGATTCATGGAGGTTCCGTGTGTGCATAGTATAGAAGTAAATAGAATTAGGTACATAATTCAGCTCAATGTAAAGGCTCCTTCGGTCAGGATGAGCTATGTTATGCCACCATATTACATGACCCTGAAGTTTTGGGTGCTTAAAGCAACACGTGTTGAATTCTTCTTCATGCCACCTGTGCAGGTAAGTTCTAGGCTATGTTCCATGTCTTCTCATCCAGGGCTCAGTGTCTCCAATTACCATGAGTGAGGGGGTGATGGGCATGAGGGTTTCACCCTGGTGCTTACGCGTACAACTGAGGCAGAGCTAATTGCAAGCAATGCTATCCACAAAGGGGCCAGGAGTTCCAATCCTTCCCTAAGAAGTCAGAGAGCCAAAAATATATGGCTTTCAATATAAATGGCTGCCATCGGTTTTGGAATATTCTCTTCTTATTTAAATCTTTCCTCGTTCCCCACCCCCACCCCCCCTAGTTAAAACCAGTTTGGTTGGTTTGTTTTACATGAAATAGGGCCAGTACTCAAATTTGTGTCATGAAGGCTTTAACATTTGATAGATGCGAACCACAAATTTGGCTCTGGGTTTCCTACCAGCCAACAGGAGCAAAATGTATTGGATCGCTAACATTAAACTAATTACCACAGTAAAGAGTAACTGTGTCTGCTATAGAAGCTGGAGACGTTTCCTCCAGGGGCATTCACAGCAAGAATGGGGAGAAATGAAACGGAACACACATATATGGTAGAGCTGAGAGGCAGGTCTTGAGGCTGAGTGTTCGAATCTTAATATGAGCCTGAAGCATGACTTCAAAGTGGAAGGATACCGGGAGCTTGGAGTCATTGGAAGTGAGTATAAAAGATTCAAGCACTCAATTTTTGAGGGCCTGCCTCCATCAAGAGGAAGATGAAGAAACATGGGTAATTTCTCTATCAGCGAAACTGGGAGGTGAGTGCTTAAAGTTGGGCTTCTAACCATGAGGTCAGCAGTTTGAAACCACCAGCAGATATGACGGGGTGAGACAAGGCTTTCTACGCCTGTTAAGAGTTTGTCTTGAAAACCCACACGGGCAGTTTTACCCTGTCCTTCACAGTCCCTATGAGCCGGTATGGACTCAGCGAGAGGAAGCTGGATTTGGGGGTTTGTTTATCTTCCTTATGTTCCCTTTAGTGACATTCCTGAATGCGACCCTGGTGATCATGCTGCGTTCTCTTCATCCAGGTGGTCGGAATAAACACTTGGTTGAGCTCAGGTTCTATACCTGCCTCGGATTCAAAGAGCTACCAAAGGAAAGTGAACACAAGTAAAATGTTTGAGCCATCATGCTATCTCTGACTCCGTTTTTGTTAGTGAGTGAGGATTTCGGGAGAAGGGTGAGTCTCGCTCTCCTGCTTGCTGGGACTCACTGAGGGTTTCAAACAGTTCATGGGAAGAAATTCATTCAACAACAATGGGATTTGTCCTCAAAATTGTGGAAACTCCCTCAAGTTTGTCATCACAAGAGGTAGTTTTTTCTTTTTTAATCATTGTATTCAGGGCTCTTACAACTCTTATCACAATCTATCCATCCATTGTGTCCAGCACATTTGGACATTTATTGCCCTCATCATTCTCAAAACATTTGCTTTCTGCTTGAGCCCTTGGTAGCAGCTCCTCATTTTTCCCCTCCCTCATGAACCCTTGATAATTTATAAATTATTATTATTTTTTCATGTCTTACACTGTCTGATGTCTCCCTTCACCCACTTTTCTGTTGTCCATTACCTAGGGAGGGAGTTATATGTAGATCATTGCGATCGGTTCCCCTTTTCTCCCC